>NC_049981.1:16280642-16337004 GCF_000003815.2 Branchiostoma floridae | reverse complement strand
ATCGCTCTTTTCCATCCTGTACTCTCCCAGCCTTTGTGCTGAAAGACCTTCCCCACCATGTACCATCCTGTACCCTCCCTAGCCCTAATGCTGAAGGACCTTCCCCCACCCAATACTATTCTGTATCCTCCCCAGCATCCTCTACACTGTACTATATTGTAACCTCCCATTTCCTTAGTGTTGAAGAAAATTCCTCTGCTTAAAGTCCATCACCAACCCTGTACTATGCTGTATTATTCCTAGCTTTAGTGTGAAAGGACCATTCCCACCCTGTTATATCCCCCACCCCTGCACTAACTACTATACTGCTACCTTCCCAACCTTAGTACTACCTTAACATCCCAATACTGTACTATTCTATAGTGTTGAAGGACCATCCCTATACTATAGTTTTCTGTACCATCCCTTTCCTTAGTTCCGAAAGACCATCCCCATCCTGTAGTATTCTGTACCATCCCTTTCCTTAGTGCTGAAAAGCCATCCCCATCCTGTAGTATTCTGTACCTTCCCTTTCCTTAGTGCTGAAAGACCACCCCATCCTGTAATACTGTAAATGCAGAAATGTTCACGGTGGATTAATGTTCGCGGTTTTCGCGTTGACCACTTCACCGCGAACTTAAAAAAACCGCAAATATTTTTCTATTATGGTATTAGACTGCAGTCTAAGGTGTTACCGCGAACTTGAATCCATCGCGAAAGGTCCTTCTTCCCGCTACCGCGAAATTAAATCCCCGCAAACTTATATGCATTTACAGTATTCTGTATCGTCCCTTTTCTTAGTGCTGAAGGACCATTCCCATCTTGTATCATTCTATACTATCCCTTTCCTTAGTGCTGAAGAACCATCCCATCCTGTAGTATTCTATGCCATCCCTTTCCGTGCTGAAGAACCATCCCCATCTTGTATTATTCTATACTATCCCTTTCCTTAGTGCTGAAGAACCATCCCATCCTGTAGTACTTTATACCACCCCTTTCCTTAGTGCTGAAGAACCATCCCCATCTTGTAATATTTTATACTATCCATTCCCTAAGTACCGAAAGACCACCCCATCCTGTAGTATTCTATACCATCCCTTTCTTTAGTGCTGAAGAACCATCCCCATTTTGTAGTTTTCTGTACTATCCCTTCCCTTGGTACTGCAAGACCATCCCATCCTGTAGTATTATAGACCATCCCTTTCCTTAGTGCTGAAAGACCATCCAATCCTGTTACATTCCATACTGTCCCTTACCTTAGTACTGAAGGACCTTTCTCCAACCTCTATCCTGCACCCTCCTAATTCATTGGTGCTGAATGACGACCTCCCACCCCGTACTATCCTTTGTGCCACTCCTCATCCGGATACAGAATACACCACTGTGAATTTTGTCTTACCCTCAATCCCATCCTCCCACAAGTCGCATTGCCCTGCTGATGAAAATGTGTTGTTTTCTTCATGTGCTTTCTCCCACCCTGCACTATACTGTACCTTCCCTGCCTTATACAATCCTGTGCCATCCCTTAGGTGTTTTAATGAAAATCCCTCTTAACTTAAGATGAAGTCTTAACTCCTTGAAGAAAACTTGTTCCTTCCCAGATGGAGCTGCATCCGTACCTATCCCAGGAGGAGATGGTGAAGTTCTGTAAGGACCATCAGATTGCCGTCACTGCCTTCAGCTCTTTTGGTGCACCTGACAGCCCCATGTAAGCATAAACACTTTTCATTTTGTCCAGAAAACAAACGACCAAATCAGAGTTTTTGGTAACACCTCATGGGTGGAGCCTACTTATGGTGCCATGATTGAAGTGAGACGATTTTAAACTTTCATCAATGCATTCCTTAGTTCTTAGTTAGTCTCTAGTATTTGATTATACTGGTGGTAGGGTCCCTGACATGGGTGGGCAGCAGTCAGCTAATCTTCATAACGCTATTACAAGCATCCCTATCCTACAGACTGATGCTGGTTAGGCCGCATACTCTGATATCCTTCCAGACACAGTTTAGTCTCCAACCAAAATAAGAGTTGACAACCCTTATGTTCCATTGAGTATCAATTCAATGTCTGAAGTCTAAAAAATGTGCATCACATATTAAGTGATTTAAGGTCAACTATGTGGATGTGTTTGTTTCAGCCGTAAGGACGATGACCCACGACTTCTGAATGATGGAGAGATCAAAGCTTTGGCAGAGAGCTATGAGAAGTCCCCTGCTCAGGTCAGCAGGATAATTCTGGAGTTTTTTGTTTTGACTTCAGATTGTACATTTTTGAGGTGGCTGGTGTCAAGTATATTCGCTTATACAATGTAAAATAGATATCATTTTGCACAAAAAGTCATGTGTTTGTCATTATCAGTTCACTTGTACTTTGTCCAGATCATCCTGCGTTACCTTGTGCAGCAGAGGATCTCAGTGGTTCCCAAAAGTTCCAACCCAGACAGAATCAAGGAGAATACAGAGGTAACAACAATCACACAGTTTCAGCTAGAATAACCATTTTGGATTAGACTGTAACAGAAGGGTTTATTCTTGGACTATTCTTTAAGGAGGTTATGAAGAGATGAGCTGGAAAAGCCAAAGGTTTCTGGTTTCGATAAAGCCTCGCATCAGGAAGGACATCAAAGGAATGAATTTGGGAATTCAATCTAGTTTGTGTAGATTTTTCTTGTGTTGGAAAGAAAGCTTTAAAGTTTGTTTAAAAAATACTACTCTTTTACATAATTTATGCAAACAGTTGAAAACTTCAATTGTAATATTATGTTTGTCCTTCAGATCTTTGACTTCAAGCTGAGTGACGACGACATGACCAGGCTGGATGTGCTGAACAAGAACTGGCGTGCCCTGCGCTATGAGTCGTAAGTATCAATAACTAGAGTTCCATGACCTCATACCTTACTCTTCAACACTCTAATATCACGACTACGGCTGGTTCAGAATACAAGATGTTAAAACCGGAAATGGCAGTGCCTTAAAAGGCATGACCTCCTTGGCAAAGGATAAATAATTCATTTTTGATCATCCATGCTAGCCTGCACACTGCTGAGGTAGAAGATAATACCAACAAATCTGTCACGGTTGGTAGGTAATGCACCAAGGGGAAACTACCCAGTAGGGCATCAGTTTGGAAATATGATCTTGGTTTGGGTTTCAGGGTGAAAAAGCACAAGTTCTATCCATTCATCAAGAAGCCCAGTGAGGAGCCCATGGCTGCCAGGGCTTAGCCAGGACTCAAGTCTTGGCTGAACTCCCACAGAAGTCAAAGAAGATTGCTGACAGCCATTCAACATCACTGCTTAGAACCAACACTAAGGGGTTATATACAATGCACTACCAATGTGTCCATTTAGCTGAATTTTTCTTGATATTCTTGTTTAATGATGTTGATTGCAGAATTAGAAGAGCTCACTTGACATTCCAATATTTCTTATTATCGGTTATTAAATAACAGATACACCAGAACTTCTGCACAATCTAACAAATGTTGTCTTACATTTTGAGGATAGAAGCTGTGAAAAGAAGACATAATCCTTCCATGTGTATGCAGACATTACCAGCAATACTACACACCTATGGGTGATCTAGTTTTTGCAATGTCTGATGACACTTAGTAAACATTCTCAAGATAAATGTTGTATTGCACAAAAAGGACTGTCAGGGCTTCCAATAAAATTCTCAACATCTGTTTACACCAGCAGGTGTTGTATGAGCTTGTGTCAGTTGAAAATGCTTTGACTATCTGAGTGTTTCTGTTATAGGTGTTTATGTTATTAAGACATTGAAGTCACCTATTCTATATTGTTCAGCCCTTTGCAGGCATATGGCGATAGCTGGATATGTTACAATGAACAACCTGTCACATAGCTTGTGCATATCTAACTCCAGGCATTGGTTTATAGCTAGTGAGGATGCTACAATACTGTTCTTGATAACACGTTCTACTCTACTGAAGAGGGATTTTTTTCTTATACAGTACCTAAATCTTTAGTTGGACATAACTAAGGCACAATACAGCTCATTTTACAAGTGGTAGGATGAATAATGTCATACATGTACTTTCTGTGACAACTTCATTTAGATCAACAACAGCCAATATTAAACAAACCTAAAACCCACAAAGTTGAAACTCAAACTTTATTCAAACACACAGAAAATACCTTAAATCTCTTGGAAGCAGTTATCCTTTGGTCTAAGGGCTCTTTGGGACATCATACAATATTATAAGTACATACATTTTCATTTCATTTGGATAATGCTCAAGATATAACATTAGGTAAAACAATTCATAAGAATTGAATAAAAGTTCTGATATTTTCAAGTTAATATGATTTGCTGGAGGTTTAATGTTGACATGCTAACTGAATTAAGAACTTTAAGTCAAACTTACAAATCAAAAACATGATTGGTCATGTTGACGACATGTATTTTGTATAAAATGAAAAAAAATATATAACAATGAACTACCTTCTACTGGAAAACTTTTTTCACAATTTGAATTCTAGATCAAATACAATCTAACATCCAGTCATGCTGTTACCAGTCAGGTGTATAGATGGGTGCACAGGAAGAAATCACATACTTGGTTACGTTCTTAAGATATTTCAATGATAACAATTATGTGCGCAAATACATACGTTTTGTCAGAAGTACATGTATAAGCAAAAAAGAAAACATATCAAATATAAATATAAAAAGAGGAAGAGACAGACACTCTAGCAAAACAATAAATAAATGAAGTAAAAGACTTCAATAGAGATTGAATTGTATTTAAATATTGCTTACCTGGATGTCTAACCTTCATAAACGAAGTAAAAGACTTGTTAAATTTCATCAAAATATACAGTGTCACTGTGTCTTCAAACTCCACATGCAACAAATATCACTGCATAGGAAACAATAAAACCAGTGCATACAGTCTTAATGCTCAACCTGACATTCCCTGATACTGATCTAATTCTTCACGGCAAAATCACACAAACCTAAAGTGGATTCTGTGCAACATCATAAGTTGTCCTGCTGTGGTTCATAAGGGCATATGTTGGAAAGGAAATCAAAGCATAAAACATACCCAATGACATAAAAGCATGGCACAATATTAAGGTCTTTATAAAGTTACTGGTTTTCCTGACCAACATACATAAGCTTCATTTCTATTGATACAATCACATGGCATGTGTTCTACTGCAAATGTGACATCATAGGAGCAGAGTGAAGAAAACTGGAGTTAGTTGCAGAGTTAAGGGTGAGTCCAATTTTTGTATTGAAAATTTTTCTGCTGAATTTCAGTTAAGGTATACAGTAGCTGATACTGTATAGTTTAGATAATGTATATTCAACAATGAGGGCTCTTGCCCCGGGTGTTAGGTGAAAATGCAGGACAATTAGCTTAGGTGCACTTGGGATGGAAGATCAGCAACTACAACTGCTCTTCTTCAACTCTTCATCTGATTGGTCGAGCTTGTCCCATCTGATGACATCACGAGCGCTGTGTTTTCGTGACAGTTTCCGTGATCTCGATTCACTCATTTTCTTTGCCAATGCTAGAAATGCCTGGAAAAGGTAGGATTCAAAAAACATTCTGAAATTCATAATCATGTAAACATAATCCAATTGTCGAACAGAGTCTATATCTCTATTTGTTTCACACTTAAGTCGTTATCACTATTTTTAGAGTCTAGTGTAATGTACAAAGAAATTGAAAAACACTCATTCTTGTAACATAAAGTTTCTGAAAGTTTTAAAATTGTTTTATTTAAAAATATTTAATACATTACAAATCCAATTATTAAAGGTACTATTACTGTAATACTCTTTTTTTTTACCTCCTCCACATTAATATTTTCCTTGGCACTGGCTTCTATCAACTCCAGGTCAAAGCTCTCTGCAAGCTGGTCAAAACAAAAGGGATAGAAACAAAAAATTTAAAGAGGTAAGAAAGGTACCATTTGTAAGAAATAATGTTTTTATCTTTTAAATTACTTGGTCTAGCCAGCACACAACTGCTCTGATTATTACATTGATTCAAACATATTCATAGTGTATAATGACCAGCCCCTTATAATAACTCTCTTCTACCTGCCACCTGCTACATTGTGTAATCTGACACCACAGGGTGTCTGACACACTCCAGTAACCATGGTGACAGCTGTCTGGGGTAGGTCATTGACCTTCTTTGCTTGAAGAAGAAGAAATGTAGCATCATAACTTATACAATGTTCCTTCTACGAAGGTTCAGATAACAACAAATTGGCCATCAGGTCGACTTTTCTCACCATGTAAAATATACTGACAAGTGATTCTCAGTGTATACATGATATACCGTATTGTTGGTCGCATTTAACTGGAGAGCAACTTTATTTGAAACATGAATAAACAACAGCTGCATGTGATAGTGCTCTAAATACCCTCACCCAAAACGCTTTTTGAATGTTAATCTGGAACACCCCTATATGAACCCCAAACATTTCCTACGGCATACATTCAAATCAAACTGAAAGATTCTTGCATAGTAACGATAGTTGGAATGTTTTGTTTTGCTCTTGAGCTCACAAAGCTCCAGGCCTAGTAAGTGCCAAAAACAAAAGTCCCGTACCTTTTGTGCTCTTGCCAGCTCTACCACTCTGTTCTCCATGTCACACTTGTTTCCTACCAGTAATAACTGTACATCTGTGGATGAATTCTGAGGAAAGAAAATAATAGTTGTACAAAACACACAATAAATGTAACAGTTATCAAATGGTTTACAGCTTGAGTGGAAGGGGTGTAAGTAACCTGGGATCTACTGTGTGTGTATCTAATCCCCTGTGTGAACCCAAGATTATGGAGGTGACTACCGTAAGTTAACAATGTGTGACCTATTGACAGTGATCTCAGATTCAGCCATTACTTACCTGTTCAATATTTCTCAACCATTTTGCCAGGTCGATGAAAGATGTCTCCCCTGTTATGTCATACATCAGTAAGATTCCCTGTAGAGTAAACAAGAAAGATATTCAGATTCTAACTTTAATGCCACCATATAGCAATAAAAAAATCACAATGTCAGCATGAAATAGACTTCAAACTGAAGAGCTATAGCTACGTGACATTGTACATACATTTATTCTAGTTTGTGAAAATGTAGTTGTTAGAAGAAAGAACATAGATTTTAGACAGCCTGTCAGTACGTGAGTTACAAAATAAAACTGTGGCAGAGAGAGTTGATTATGACATCCAACAGTAAAAGCCAACAGTGAAAAAAGAGATGCCTGCACCAATACCCAAAACAGTAAACATACATTATCTATCTAGATTGTGAAATACAATTTAAAAAAGACTTACCGTAGCTCCCCTGTAGTATGCTGTAGTTAAGGTACGATATCTTTCCTGGCCTGCAGTGTCCCTGAAACACAGTTATGGTAATAGATTCTAATGTATCAAACTTTAATCAAGTTCAACTTATAACATATGAACACTTTGAACGATTACTATTTCTTACTAGTCTATTAGACTAAGTGATGGTAGCAGAAGCTGAATTCAATGTTTATGATTTAGACATAAGATTAAGATTATGTATTATCATAATAAAAGAAACTAAGTAGGTATACCATATCTGCAACTTGTATGGTTCACCATCCAATTTGACCATTTTCTCCTTAAAGTCAATGCCTGAAATACAAATGAAAATAATCATCAATAATGACATTCAATGGTATGTATTAAGATATTATTTACAGAATTGATTATACATTCAACCAATGGCTGTTGTATTATCTCCAAGCAGATGCAAGTTGGTGCATAGTGAAAGAAGGAAGTATTAAAAAGCAAGGGTTTGCTTAAAAGGCTGGGCTGTCTACCAGGCCAGGCTACCTGGCCTGTCTACCTGGCCTGGCCATCACGTCAGGCTAATCAGATCCCCCCATTCATAGCCCCATCATATGGCACTCAGCCAAAATAGCTGATTGACAGGCATAGTAATTGCTAATCTCCAACACTGCCAGTGGCCCCAGGTTGGCCTGTCCACCACTGGCTGGACCCTTCGGGAATGTGTCTGGGAGGCCTTCCTTGCAGCCAGGAACACAAGTACCAGTACTGTGTGTGTGTATGTTTGTGTGTGTGTGTGAATGTGTGTGTGTGTGTGTGTGTGTGTGTGTGTGTAAGAATGGGCTTGCCAGCAACAGAAATTTGTTTCCTTATTGAATATCTATCTTCTAGAACGTGCAGCTCGTGCAACAAGAAGGAAGAGCATAAAATTGATAAATCACTGTAAAGCTAAACTTGAACTGACCAAGGGGGTATAATTACATGCACCTCCTTGTTCTCTATGCTAGTATGCCATGTTGACATATACAATCTCGGTACTCACATAGCCTTTTTGAGGCTGTGGATTGTTATCCACTGCACAATTTTTGTGTCCAGGACAGAGCCCAATCCTCTCCTTCCACTGCCAACAATCTCTCCAACCCCCTTGTATAATTTGGAGTGGGGAAAGTACTGTAAACAGCACAGATTTTGTGACATGTCGAAGGATTTAGATTTAAATAGATATAGATTTGAACCCAGGACCTCTGTTTTCTAGGTCTAACACCCTAAAGCATTTACCCAACACAGTACTGGTGCAGTACTTGAATGTGTTCCTGACACGCTGCAAGGAAGGCCTCCCAGACACATTCCCGAAGGGTCCAGCCAGTGGACAGGTCAACCTCAGGTCACTCACTCAGGACAGTGTTGGAGATTAGCAATTACTATGCCTGCCAATCAGCTATTTTGGCTGAGTGCCATATGATGGGGCTGTGAATGGGGGGATCTGATTAGCCTGACGTGATAGCCAGGCCAGGTAGACAGGCCAGGTAGCCTGGCCTGGTAGACAGCCCAGCCTTTTAAGCGAACCCTAAAAAGCAAGCCTCAAAGCATGCCTTAAACTCTGAGCTCCACCCTACTATACATGTACATCTGTTTGGAGATTTGAATAAATGTCAAAGGTACTTTTGAGTGGTAGCAGCTGTATAAAGACCTACCTAATGTGTGTTTAAAATCAAGACCTTATTCATCTTAAAACAAACAACCTGGAAAATATTCAGGTACAATTGAGATATTCAAATACAATATATACAATAAAGACTTCAACTGCATTAGAGTTAAACAGGTGCAGCTCTTGACAAATCTTTAGTTAAATCAGCCCTTGTGGCCCGCCAAAACACACATTGTTATCAGTGACGTTAAACAGCGGATTCCTTCCACAATGGTTTGTTACCATGTACATTGTACTAGCAAGGGTTCAAGAAATGCAACGTCTACACTTACACACCTACTCACTCTGCATAATGTATTTTGAAATAACATCCTGTAAAATATTCTAACTGACAAGATTAGGTTAGCCTGACAAACTGCACCCCTCCTCTTGGGTACAATACTGTAACATTTATACTAGTACTGTAATGTTTCTGTCCGAATCTTAGTCCAGCATCGTTTCAGTTCGGGTTTATTGTTTTATGTCACTATTGTATCATTTCAATACTCTAACAAGTTACAAACACACGCTGACAGTATACTGAAATACGTATTATTTTGTACTGTATGTTATAATTTCAGTAAAAATAATTTCAGTTACTGTAATGTGTTATGTCAATGCTGTAGATTTGCCAGCTGGGGCCTGCATACTTCTAGATGGAATCCATGTAATACTTGAGGTGTGTGCAATTTTAGCTCTCACAAACATGTCCTGTTTAAGAATTAACGTTAATTACATGACATCAACTTGCATGACATGAGGAACCGGTAAACCATGTGATTATCAACCATTGTACGTAACGTTACATTTCTGCTATTTTTGTTTACTTATTTCTGATAACCTGTGCTAATACATTGATAGTAACCTGGTAATAAAATTTCCGTATTTTGTTTCGTAAGGAACTGACTGACTTGAATATAAATCACATCAGCCTTCTGAGTGTGCTTTGGGTAAATAAACGTAAACAACGTTAACGTTACACAAATAATTTGCAGTCGAATTTTATGGGGTGTTTGGCAATCATGTAACGTTAACAACATTTCACATCTTTCCGTCAGATTGTCAACTACTTGAGACTTCTGTGGTCAATTCCTGACCTCTGTGAGACTAGAACAAACTGTTATTGCTGCAAAAATGACACAAAATAAAGAAACGAGTTTGCATTGTCAGATAAGCCCTGGTAAAGTTATGTCAACACACATAAGGGTGTCGGAATTTCTGTCCATTTACGCGAAAAGTATGGGTTTGGGGCTCACCAATAGTTGAAATGTAGCTCTCTAGAAATCCTCCCCCACAGAATCGGTGTATAAAGCATGTTTTTCCGACGTCGATGTCGCCTAACACCAGGATTTTGAAGACCGGCGGTTCGTCTGCTGGAGCGGCGGCCATGTTTGTTTTCACACTGGGTTGGTGTAAAAGACGAAATGACGCAAGCCAGAGACGAAACCGAACCCACAAAACAGAAAAATATACTCTCGTATCAAACAAGAGCACGGTGACTCTGGTATTAAACAAATCGTTATCTGAAAGTCTTAATTTGAAAAAAAAAACACTAACCACGTATGATGCCACTTAAAACGTTTCTTAGACATTTTCTGAAGGTTGTATGTGGGCCCCTATAAAACCCGGACTTTAAACTCAGAACGTTAATGGCTGTTAAGGAAAGAGATCTGTTTGGTGGAGTATTAGACTTACACTGGTGTTTTAAAATCCTTCAACGCTAACTGCACCTGTACGATTGGCTGTAAAACTTGGTAGAAATTACTATAAACTCTACTCTACTTCACTCTTGTTATTTTCTTCCACCTGCAAGCGCCAAAACGTGTATATGCCTGATAAAATAATCTGTTAATTTTCTAATCGGTCCAACATCCGGTGCACCAAATTTTTTCAGGTCCGGTTTTTCTGGACCGGTCCAATAAGAAAAACCGGTTTTGTACCGGTACGCTGTACCGATACCCAGCCCTAGTCAAGATCTTTGAGTATTAGATAGCTCTTGTGCTCAGGAAAAAATGACATAAGTTTGGGCCCCCTAGCGTCTAGTTTTGGGATAGCAGGGGCATTTTTGTCAAAAACTTCTGACGAGGATAACTCAAGAAGGGAACAACGGATTTTCATGATTTTTGGTATGTAGGTACCTTAGACAATGTTGTACAAGATAAAATACTAATTATGCAAAATAGGAGTACATTTGCATAACTAATGAGAATATTATATCATAGCAGTTTTTTCAATGTATCTCTTGTCCCGTACGTAATATGGTCGTGACATTTGGTGGTAGATAGCTTTTAGCGACATGACAAAGTGGGGCAAGTTTCAGTCCCCTAACATTCAATTGTGGAACTGCAGGGGCGTTTTTGTCAAGACACTCCAAAGAGGATAACTGCAGAAAGGAACGGGGGATTGCCTGCATTTTAGGTATGCAGGTAGCTTAGGCAAAGATGTTCATAATGATATGCTTTTTATGCAAATAAGGACTTAATTTGCATGATTAATGAGGAAACTGTATAATTCCATTGTTTGCAATAACTGGACTTCGATGTATGTAACACTTGTTAATTATAATCGGTGGAACATATGCAGATATCAAAAATGCAAATAAGGAACTTATGCAAAAATTGCAAAACAACTTGATTAATGATTTGAATTAAGAATTTTACTTTCGACATGATGAACAACACCATGCATAAATCATGTTAATGTTAAGTCATTTGCATGAAATTAACAAAAGCTCTAAATATTCATGGAGGTATGAGGTCGCCGAACTCTAGTTTCCAACAGAACTCACTTATGTCTAATCACCAGCATGCATACAGGAAAAACCATTCAACATGCACGGCACTGCTACACATGGTAGATGACTGGCATCATAGTATAGATCAGGGAAACCTAGTTGGCGCCATTTTTCTTGATTTCTCGACAGCATTTGATCTTGTCGATCACAGCCGTCTACTCCAGAAACTTGGCTGCTATGGCTTTAGCGAATCCACAACTACATGGATGGCAAGTTACTTGACAGGAAGGCAACAATGTGTCCACATTAATGGCACTAACTCTTCCTTCTTGGAACTACCATGTGGTGTTCCCCAGGGGAGTTGTTTGGGGCCCCTCATATTCACTACATACACAAATGATTTGCCACTTGCTGTAAGTCAAGCCACAGCAGATATGTACGCTGACGACACCTCAGCCTACACCTGTGACCCTGCAATTGAGGCAATCTCCAGTAATTTATATATAATTACAAACAGAAGTGAACAATATCTGCAACTGGGTAAGAACGAACCATTTTTTTTCCTGAACGCATCAAAGACAAAATGCATAGTTCTCGAAAGTAAACCTAAAATGTCAGAAAGGCCCAAACTTGTCTTGACTGTGGACGGTAAGAGCATAGAACAAGTTACAGAAGTAAAACTGCTAGGCACAACCATTGACGAGTGTCTCACTTGGATCCGGAACTTCACTAGTGGATTTTCAAATAAAGTCTGAAAGTCTAAAGTCTCATAGTGCTGCAGCCTGGGCTGAGTCAAAGTAAATATTGACCCTAAACTTGTGCGCGTCTCTGAATGGCACCGAACACACTTGACTCTACGTCACAAAAGTTGCGGACTATTTCCACGACACACCCTGCATTAATTTTACTACCCTGGGTGGTAAAGTTTCATGTGTTCAGTCTATCACATATCTACTGTCTGTCGGAGTGTGCAATCACTAAATATTGCGATATGTCACGAATCAATTTGATAAACTTTAAATTGAACCAAATATGACAAGTTCCATAGCTGTTTATCGTCAAAAATGATGACATCTTGAATTTGAGCATCTTGACGTTCGTTGTCTAAGTCTGATGTAACGATTGTTATACCAGCTTCAGTTTATCAGACATGGCGATGTCACATTTCTGTGGTAACTCATTGCTTTAAGCAAGATAACGTAAAGTTGACTCGTACGAGTAGAATCCTAATGTAAACTCATCTTAAGTAAGTTAACGAATGTAGCGCAATGTCCTGCATAACATTTACATAGATGTGAACAGTACTGAAAATCATACAAAGCAGTTGGAGAATGTCAAAGTCAAAGTAAAAACACATATACTAGTATGCCGTCAATTGAAAAACATAAAGTAGTGTACACGGCACCCTCCAAACACGCCAACAAACACCATGCAGTGAGGTAACACTCCCACCGTTAAATGATGATTTGAATCGAGCTCGGTGACCGGCCCTTGAGACATGAAGAATAAAGAGTGACTCTCTGGCTAACGTTTTTGTCTTTCATCCGTGCTTTCTGCTGATTAAACTTGCTACCATTCTAACTAAAACATGGCGTATTAGGTGTTCTTTTGTTAGCAAAATACCGCGCTCGTTTTGGCCTAGGAAAGTCACATATGTCCCACCACAAGACCGCATACATAGAAATGAAACACCTGAAAATTTAAGTCTATCGTAAGAAAATGTTAGTCAAGTCGAATAGCTCACCTGCTAACTCTCGGGCCCTCTCAAAGAAGTAAGCGTCAAAATGACCAACGTTAACAGCTTAGTGCTGCAGCCTGTGCTATATTTTGGGCTGAGACAAAGTAAATAATGACCTCAAACTTGTGCGTGTCTCTGAACGGCACCGATCACTAATTTGTGAACTATTTCCAGTACACACCTAGTTAATAGTAGACGTGAAAGAACAAAGCTTAAACATCTATTGTTCGGTATACCATAATCTGTGTGTTTGTCATTTGTTCAACCGTATTCTGACGACTCAGATTCCATAATGAAAACCACGTTTTGGCAATTCTTTCATTCGCATGCTCGCATCAGTTCAACGGTTCTCAGAGGATGCTGTATGACAACTGTACGTCTGCGCTTGTCAATTATGTCGATGTCAGCGAAAACATATTTGATAGATTGTACCTACATGTAATCTCTCTTGTTCAAAGGTTACAAGATGTGTACTCTTTTATATAATGGTTTCAAAGCTGCCAACGTCTTGATAAGGTTTAGCCGAACAAATGCTGTCCCTTTGCACCAAATAAAATGGCTGGACGCACTGACTCCATGTTTGTGTCCAAAGGTTGGAATCTAACAAGCTTTCACAGCAACATTGCCACAACGGAGACACGTTCTTTCGCTGAGCGCTCTGAGACCGTGGAAGTAAACGTAAGTCCGTCAACTGTATGTTGTTTTCTTCTTGGTGTTTTGGACAAGAGCACGCAAAGAGACTTTGATTTAGAGTGCTAAAATCCTTATCGCCGTAAATCGTACAATGTACGAACGGACGTACGTGATCGGGGCCTTAATAGGGCACTATCACATAGGCCTTGCGATAATCATACGTATACAATTTTTGGTGCCATAGGATTTTCAAGCAGGCTGTGACGGAACCAACCATCGACAAGGATCTAAGACAACCTTTAGTGTTCAAGACAGCTGAACTTAGCATGACAAGTACATGCCTGTCCTCAAAATACCCAAAGTTAGAGATCGTACGGTGATCGTACGACGTACGTGACCACGCCCTTAGTTACTGTGATTTCTACATCACGAACATGATAACGTTATTATAACTTTACCGTGCATTTGGCAGAACTGTGAAATATGGATGCGACAGGCAAGGACATGACGTCATCAGATGTTGGTGGCTAAACGGAGACAAAGTCAGAGCGGGACTCTGAGAAAGGAAGCTGTTGTCTGGTATGTTTAACATCTCAGTTTTCACATATGAAGCTTTCCAGGTGTTGCATTATGAGTACGAAGTTTTTAAACATACGCCAATGCCCAGAGAGGCCGGTGTAGGAGGCTAGATCGACGACTCCTTCGACACTTATACTGTACAATAGTAACATTGAAGTAACTTGTGAAGTGCGCTGTTTGTTAAATCAAGTTATAGCTTGAGGTACTGTTTGTGCTAGAAGACGTACTTTTCACGCATTACAAAATAGCTACCATTAGTGGCCTACGTGATACTATAGGTGCATTTCTTCCACTCTAGTGCCTTCTTTGTCTCGTTATCAAGTTTTGATTTAAATGCATAGCACGTTGTCGACCTTGCTGGGGTGACAGTAGAGAAAAGAAATGTCTTCTTTTATTTAGTAAACAAACATCCGAGCCAGGTCACATTCTGTCTCTGTAAACAGTTTGTAGTGCGCTCGTCAGCGGTATATCAAGTCACATTACAAAAATGCATGTTGTGCTGTAATGCTGTTTAAAGAAGATTTTCTAAACTTGGTTGCACAATTAAACCTGCCAAAGCTACTTACGATAGCTACTTAAGGCTACTTTTATACTTACAGTTATGCTGTCTGAAAGGTCATTTATGTACCACTGTACACGTGTCTATATACATTGTTGACCTGAGGCTAGTACACATTTTGCTGTAGAAATCCCTGTACTACCCGATCAGTGCCTGGGTGGGGGCGCTGGGTGGGGAAGTTAGTTCGGAGATTTTTGCCTTAGCAATTTTTGGAGGGTGGCTATGGAAAAACCAACTTAACCATTCGAATTCTTATTGACCCCTTCATCTGAGGGCTTTCAAATTTGTTGGAAATGCGTTGATGGACAGTTGACATCATTCGAGTGTTTTTAAAACACATGTTCACGATTCCCAGGAGGAGAAGCCAATGCGAAAATCGCAGAAGTAAAAGTAACGCGAACATTTCAAGATCTACAGTAAACACTCCGCGCTAACCCACCTGCGTGACTTGCACAAATCGGTTGGGCGTCATTTCATGCAGAAATACTTCCGCGACGGATCCGGGCTGCAAGCTTTCTAACATCGCCGTTCCCTCATCACACGGGTAGGGAGATATTTACTTTACAAATTCTAGATATTTCAGGAAGCTGTGTTCCGTCAATCTGAACAGGGTTTTGTCTCACTATATCTAGAAAGTTACTTAAAGTAGATTCTCATACATGTAGTGTAGACTGTAGAGTACATGACTATTTATGGCTGCTGAGTCTATATACAGTACCACGAGCCATACATGTATGTACGATACGTGAAAGGCAAAGACTTTTTCTAAAGGAATCCTAATTACCTCTCATTATCGTTTTCAAATAGAAGCAACGCGTTTCGATCAGATGATAGAAAATTCTGTTACCAAAGTAATTCACTTGGGTGGAAACTGTGCGTACGTGACAAGATGGGGGTACGTGATGGACGGGACCAGATTACGAGTATCAATTCCAGTCGCTGCACTTATGTTTATGTTGGATGAACGACAATAGTAACCTGACGTTGTGATGGCACAAAGAAGGGTCATTCACAGAGATGCTGTCTTTTAAGAAAATGTACTTCAAGCTAATATGCTGTCGCTGGGTAAAGTAAGGAAAAGAGCATGGTATTTGTATGGTTTTCTACTCCATTCATTAAACTCGTACTTGAAGTACGTGAAGTACGGTCTGGCTGAACTATGACGCTCTTTAGCCTAACTACGAGGTGCTACACAACAAAACTACGAGGTGCTACACAACAACCTAATAAGTTTACCCTTTTTAAATGCCACAAGTATCTAATTCCCGCCATGTACCAGTATATGTACATATGTATAGTATGTCCTCGTCAATTGTACAAATCATTCATGTGTTTGAATACAAATACACATATAGATAATATCTAACGACCCCCCCCCCCCCCTCAGCTTCAAATGTCACATGATAGTCATATGTATGAGAGCCCTTTCATGGAAAATGATACATTATGCAAGTTAGATCCTGACTTCCACAATGAGTACCTACGTTTTCCACTGACCTTGGACATTTTGCCTAAAGTCAGTTAGTGAGGGCAGGTGAAAGGTTAGATAGCATCTACAGACCACGTCTGACAGGTTAACCGGTGAGACAGCATTAACAGATCACGTGTGACCCGGGCAGGTCAGCGCTGCAAGCTCTCTAACGCTGTCACCAGTTTTATGTCACAGGTGGGACCATATGTACTGTACAGATTCCAGGTGAAGGAATGAAGGATGCCTAACGTCGGTGTGAACATAGTTAGCACACATATAAGATATAAGTAGCTATCATGTTAAAACATGTACTGATCTCTCCTCCGAGGATTACAAAACGACCAAAACCCCACCCTAAGGCAATTCTTCTGGTTTTCAAAATCGCGAGGCACTGGAATGTTCTCGGTGTAGTGTATTTGGGGGAGAATACATGTAACGTTATGTGTCAAGGTGATGTAAAATGGTGGGGTAATCTTAAGACGCTGTAGTCCAGCATCGCAGTATGGCTGAAAGTACAGAAGTTGGGTTAGTATTAGTCTGTGTTTACACAAACTCTCACTGGCTGGGGTAAATGAGGGGACCGTAACTGTCGGGCTAGGAGCGATCTAGTCAGGCTAGGATTATTACTAAGCAGTTGTTGAGTCAGACCGTACTTCAGGCAGCTACGACATTCTTAAGTCGTATTGGAGCCAGTTGTGTGAATTACGCCGTAGTTCGCCAAAGTACATTGTCAAACTACGTCGTTGTTGTCTAAAGTACGTCATGTTGTTGCGTTTGGACCGGAGTAGAAAACCATGGTCATAACGCTGTAAGTCGTTCCTTGCAGTAGGTAGGTGGGTAGACTGAGGCGCTAAAATGAATTTAGTTGCCCGGCACTGCACCCCTTGTACAATAGACATTAATTTTCTAGACTGGCGAGACCAAAATTAAGTTAAATATATACCTGTCATGCGTGTTGTTATCGATATTGTTTTCTTTGAATTAGAAACAACAAAAAAAGTAAACAGATAGCTAAACCATTGAAAGGCCTTTGGTTGGGAGATTTTTGCTGAAGTCTTAGCATTTTGGGGGTGGCTTTGGTATGACCGGCTTTACCTTTCGAATTTGTAATGACATCTTCATCCTAGGGCTTTTGAATTTGTTGGAAATGCGTTTGATGGACAGTTGACACCATTTGAGTGTTTTCATGTTCTAAATTTATGATTCCAGAGGTAGTGACACTCTTCTTTGTCCATTTTCCATAGAATTGGATGCATCACTGGAGTGTACCAGAACAGCGGCATCACATCTGTACCATAGGAAGGTTTCATCCGAAACATGAAGGGTCTTCTGTTCTTCATGTTAATCGGTGCCGTCTGCCATGGCAACCGAAACGTTACCATGACTACAGCATCGAACAGGCGGCCTACCCTCAGCAACAATGGCGACATACTCGTCGGTCGCGGTCAGCTTTACGTGTGTGCACTTCAAACTTCTATTTCAACATACACCTGTATGTGCTCACAAATATCTGCCTTATCCATTGTTAATGTTGACTTTTTCGATACAACGGTCACTCAGCTGCTCGTAGATTGTAGATACAAAATCAGCAGCTACCATTTTACTGTTTTTGACAAGCTACCGTCGTTCATAAAGACACTGCGTATATTGGATTGTTTTGAAGCGGAAATAACAAAGGAAGTGTTGGCCGGATTGGCAGATGTTGAGTTTCTAGATATAGGAAACAGCATTTCGCTTTTCACCGATGGCTATGATCAACACACTGAATTCTCTCGTATAAATGAACCTCTAGATCCAGTAAGGTTGGACCAGGATCTTTTTTCGTCCGTACCACAGTTAAAGAAACTGTCACTGCATTGGCTATACCTGGATACATTTCCAGAGGCCATCTATCACCAAACGAATGGGCAAGCTCCCCTTATGAACTTAGAAGAATTGGACCTTTCTTTTAACGACATACCCGAATTAATGCCGGAGTTTTTCAACAACATGCCAAAGCTTAGATCGCTTGACATGTCGGTCAATCGAATAAACAACATGTCTGACTCATTTGCAAATATGCCAAATCTCCAAAATCTGTATATCAGAGCTAACTTCCTGGATACTTTGGATGGTTCCCCCTTCGAAGCCTTACCAGGGCTAGGCACACTAGTTCTATCCTTAATGGGTCCAGTCAGAAATGTAACATTACCCGGACCCGCAGGTCTGAAGTATCCTACTAGAGGATCCCTTCAGTTTATATATCCATGTTCGTTTGATGGGCTGTCGAATCTCAGAATACTTGATTTGCATCACCATAGTATTCTGACGATACAAAACGGAACGTTTCTGCATCTTGGTAGCCTTGAACAATTGGATCTATCCGTGGGACTTCTATCAGCAATCGAAGAGGACGGGTTTGAAGGGTTGCAGTCGCTAATATCGTTGGACCTGAGCTACAATAACTTGTCACACATAGGAATTTCACCCTTCAACAGTTTGCCAGCATTACGTTCACTGAATCTTGAAGGGAACTACTTAGAGTCACTATCAGACGAAGTATTTCTTGGTTCACACCTTTTGACATCTTTAAAGCTTGGCTACAACCATCTCACTGATATTTCCATGGACGCCTTTAAGCCTCTTGTTAGATTAGAATCGTTAACACTTCATCATAATTCTCTGACGTCAGTCGAGGGGTTTCTTTCGGGCTTATTGTCTAAATATTGTGAAGATATCGACATTTCATTCAACAACGTATCAACTCTAGATGCATCCATTCTGCCATCACTCGCAGTAGCTGAGAGAACGGTCACTCTGAATCTGTCACACAACTCACTGACGACAGTTTATGCCACCAACTCGTACTTTGATATAAGTGAGAGTCAGTCATCAAAGCAACTCATACTCACACTAGATTTGCGCTGGAACAGACTGCTATCTATTCCATTTCGACTTGATAGATTCAGCTTTTTCAGTTTGCCCAGGCTTGTCATAGACAATAATGATCGCTATAGATACGCCAAAATTGGCCTGCATCACAGGTTGACGGTTCTAATGCGTCATAACCCAGTCATATGTGATTGCGGGATATATGAGCTCTTGCAGAACATTGGAACTGCCCAAAATGGAGCTTTGTACACAAATACAGACTTTAAAGAGATGACGTGCCAGGCACCTGAAAACTTGTGTGGAATAAAGCTCGAAGATCTCAGCCCATCTCAAACATGGTGTCAGAAGTGGGACTGTCCTTCTACTTGCGGTTGCATGGTTCAAGGTGAACAAAATTCTACTCTTTCCCCTTGGAATGAACTTTTTGACTGTTCAGAAAGGAATTTATCTGTGGTTCCTAACGGGATTCCAAGTTCAGCAACAATCCTTCATTTCGGACGGAACAGCATTATGAGAATTGAGAAAACTGCCTTTATGGAAGCTCCGATAACCAGAGAGTTGTATCTTAGCAAAAATAACATCACAAAAATTGATTCGATATCGTTTAGCCACATTCCATTGTTGGAAATTCTCTATTTGGACGGAAATAACTTGGAGGAAATCACAGGACATCAGTTTATGTATTTAGAAAACTTGCGAGAGCTGTACCTGAACAGATCCGGGGTTAGAGCTGTTCAAAAGGACGCCTTTCGGCATTTACCATTATTACAAGTATTGCATTTAGGACACAACCTATTGAAAGCTCTGTCAAATGATTTGTTCTCTGATTTAACAAATTTGCAACACTTGTCCTTATGGGGAAACTTCTTCGTATGTGATTGTGATATTCTGTGGCTCAAATACTGGATGCTGAACACAAAATCGATTCTGAGTGAGGGAAATGTCACATGTACACATGAACAAAACCAAGTTCAAGAAAATGTCGGATCTCTTTCGTCAGATATCCTTCATTGTGATCTTGCAAACGCAGAGAGAAAGAGCAGGATTACCATTGGTTTCTCTATTGTCGTTGTTCTCCTGTCTTTACTGATATTAGTTGGGATAGTGCTGCATAAGAGGAAGGAAGACCTACAAGTTTACCTCTATGCACGGTACGGATGGCGATTCAAAGAAGAGCGGGAAAACACGGACAAACCTTACGATGCCTTCTTGTCCTACAGTCAACATGACCTAGACTTTATCCTTCAGCACATGTTACCAGGCCTTGAAAGTAGAGATCCTCCTTTCCGAGTCTGTCTTCACCACCGTGACTTCATTCCGGGTGTTCCTATTGCTGAGAACATTTTGACCGCGGTTGAGGAGAGTAGACGAACCATCGTGGTTGTCTCTAGAAACTTCCTAGACAGCGATTGGTGCCAGCTGGAATTTCAAGCTGCGCATGCGCAGGTTTTACGGGATTGCGCCAATCGTTTGATCATGATTCTCCTGGAGGAAATATCTGTTGACGACGCCCCTCCAGAAATCAAACACTACATAAAGACGCACACGTATCTAAGGTGGGGGGACGAACGGTTTTGGGAACGGCTGGTTTACGCCATGCCCCGACCAAGGCAACCCGAGGAGCTAGTTCGAAACATGGAACAAGAACCTTCTGAAATACGCGTCGCACTTCAACAAACCACTACGGTTTAACATGATAAATAAATATGTAAATACAAACGTTTTAAGGAGCTTTGAAAATTTTAATGATAAAATTCTCTGTATTTCAATATACAAGTTTTCATATATCATTTTCTTTGTAGAATGAATTATGAATACATATTGTTTCTCTTTTACAATTAGGATCTTCTTGCATCAATGTGTTGCAACATATGTTATAATCATATCTTACAATATAAACATCATACAGGTTAAAGCAACATAAAATAGCTACAAATTGTAGCTGTTTACCTGACATTCTGTTCTATCATTCAATTATTTACATCCATTATTAAGATACTCAGAATATATACAAGATCTGCAGCTGAAACCAACTTACGATTATTTTTAGTTTGTTCTGCGGGATCCAAGATTACTTACCCTAGCTAGAATCTAGTTTGTTCCCAGGGCCTACACAGGGCAGCTTTTTGTACATTTTTGACATCTTAAGATAATGCATCATAAACAGCACAACTAAACATTGAAGCAGACCTGGATTTTGTTACAACCTACATAATACGTTATCAGCATCTTTCGAATGAGTTTGTTAACACGGCGGTCCGAATCACGGATAAATGTGTATTTTATGGTACCAATAGTCACAGGCGACATTGTAGAGTAGATCTGGATGGGTTTTTAACCATATATTGTACTTTTCGATGGAAGCAATAAAAACATGAAAAGTTGTTATTGTTGTTTTCAGTTGAGTTAATATGTTAAATGTTAGCGCAGGTACATGCAGTTTGCTAATTTCTGCACAATCAACTATAAAACAAACTATGTGAATGGTAGACAGTTTTCAAGTTCTTGAGTAATACTGAGCTAAAAAAGAAAAGCTGTATGATATCACTCTGAAAATGTCATGAATATCATGACAGAAAATTCTGTGCGAAGCCCCTTGTTATAGCTATATAGGTTGATAATATTGTGAATCTTGAAATGTTCAGTTTTATATCTATTTTTGCAATGACGTGTGCACTGCGAAGTAAAAGTCAACAATATATTTTCTGTGGACAGTGCACTCGTTTGTGTTCAGTGCGAATTAGCGTTATTCACCTTTATCCGCAGGGTAACCTATATCAATTGTTTAAAATAACATGATATTCAGGGATATCATGGCCGACGGTTTCAAATTTGCAGTCTCTTTATATGATATGTTTAAGCTAATGATATAGGTACCCCGCTGATAAAGGTCTTTCATGTACACAGAGGAAACATTTATCTGGAGGCCTGGCTGATATCATGGCCGACGGTTTCAAATTTGCAGTCTCTTTATATGATATGTTTAAGCTAATGATATATGTAACCCGCTGATAAAGGTCTTTCATGTACACAGAGGAAACATTTATCTGGAGGCCTGGCTGGTATATTGCACCTCACAAAGCTAAGTATGTCATAGTTAATACTGACATTAAATCTTGTTAGACAATTCACTTTTGGATTCTTATAGAAATATCCTTTAGATGTTTTCTATGATGTCTCCACTCGTCCTCCTGACGGCGAGAACTTCGAAGTCTGGTGGGCTCAGGGTGATCCCGAGCTTCCCCTTGCTTAAGTCCGGAGTAGGGGCGCCCTCTGGCAGCTTGAAGGTGAAGTGCGTCATCATGGTGGTGAAGAAGATCAGCAGCTCGTTCCTGGCCATCTGCTCTCCGATACAAACCCGGCGACCTGCGAAAGCATCGTGACAAATAAGAAACTATTTCAAATATAATAACTAAATCCAGTGTATTGGTTTTGCTGCTGTCCCCGGTCGCCACCATGTTGGATTGTTACGTCATGCCACCTGCTAGATTCCGGCTACTATAAAGGCAAATACATCCCCAAAACAGAAAAGACAACAGACGAAACATACCTGCAGAAAAGGGAGCAAATGCCTCCATCTTCTGTACCTTCCCATCATCCCCTAGGAACCTGTTGGGATTGAAGACTTCCGGTTCCGAGAAATACTTCGGGTCCATGTGAACGGTGTACAGGTTCATGCACACCTAATGGAACATGGAAACGTATAGATGTCAGTCGTCATATCAGTATTTCCTGTGTACAGATGGATGTTTAACAAGTGTGTTTAACAAAGGGGATTTTTTTTTAAAACACAACGGCGACGTGGAGATTTGTGAAGATTGAATAGCCGTAAAACAACAAACCTGGGTGCCTTTGGGGATGTGATAGCCTCTCAGCTCAACATCAGTTGTGGTCATCCTGGGAACCGCTAGGGGCGCGACGTTGCAGATGCGCTGAATCTCCTTGATCGTCGCCTCCGTGAAGGGAAGCTTCGAGACGTCGGCTAAGGTGGGGGCTTTGCCTTTCCCTACAGCCGCCTCCAGTTCGTCCTGGACCTTCCGTTGTACGTCAGGGTACAGCGCCATGTAGAGAGCAGTCCAGTGCAGAGTAGTGGCGGTTGTCTCCATCCCGGCTGTCAGAAGATCGGCCACCATCGGGAGTAGATGGGAAAAGTCGTTCACTCCACTGTTGTCTTCCAGCTCGTCGAAGAAGGCGTCGACAAGGTCTCTGTAAGGAGGGATTCAGAGAAAAGGTCACTCAATGAAACAGGCAGGTACTGACCGCCATATCCATAGTTGGTGTCTTTATTTGCATTTCAATGGATCGAACGTACATAAAATTTTCTGTTCTTTATTTATAACGTTATAACGTTATAAATTTTCTGTTCTACTGGTATCATTCGAGAGGAAGACGTTCAATAGTGGACAGTTGGAGGCCCTGGTGCAAAGGGAGACACCAACATGGTGACAGGCACGGCAATAACACGCGTAAACGCTCCTTAGCTGAACAAAACATCATCGCAAACAAATACGTTTGCTCAGTACAAGGCCACCTGGACCACTCCTGGGTACTGAACTAACTCTGATTATAGCAACATCTCCGAAGTTCTCCCCAAGCCAGTAACATCAAGCAAAAGCAAGCTTGACAAACCTCATCAATGGGTGGAGCAGACGTTACCAAGGCTGCTCGGGTAATTTATAACACTCATACGATACATCTAATATTGTCCAACGCATGGCTTGAGCTTTCTCATCTTTTACCTCAGTATGATAATAATTGAATCGTAGCCTTTGTAAAACACTAATGTTCAAACGAACCTCGGTTTCCCTGGAACTCGGCTGCTCCTGTGCTGCTCAATCTTGTCGAGGATGAGTTTCTTAAAGTCTGACATGTTGTCCATGACGGCCTGTCCCAAGGATTTGACGTAAGGGATGTACCTCAGCCATGGGTACACGTTAAAGATGGCGCCGTACATCGTCATCAGCTCGAACCCGCGCGTGATGTTCCCCACGAAGAGTTTGAACTCCGGGTCCTCCCACTCGTAATGCTTACCGAACACGAGGCGCAGGATGATGCCGGCGGACGACCTGGTCAGCATGCTTCCCATCTTGCCAATCGGTTTGCCGTCATGCTTGTAGATCTGGTGACACAGATAGCGGGCCTCTTGGGCGATGTCTTCTTCTAGGGTTTGTTTACCGAGACCGAATTCTTTCAGAGTCTTGAGAACGAACTTTCTGTTCAGCCTGTGAGTTGTGGCATCGTTGACAAATCCAATGCCTGGAAAATAGGACTAAATTATTTTAAACACACCAGCTACAAAATAATGTCATATAAAACAAGCTCTAAACGGGCATCCCTAAAGTCCAGACATGTGTGGTCATAAAGGGTACATAGTACATAGTTAATAGACACGTACCCTTAGAGTCTGCATATTCTTTGTAGATGTAGAGGTGGGAGGGCCGCATGCGGAACTCGTCAGCCTTGTTTACGATGGCTTCTTTGAAGGCGTCCCAGCCACAAAGGATCACGACATTGTCCATTCCAATCTATGGCACACACAAAAAAATGAATGTAGAATAGCATATGAAATTACCACCTGTTTTCAAACACACTGTCGATCACTCATTTCTTCACTCAATCACCCTCTAAATTACTCTCTAACGCATTCACTCATCCCTTCGGCATCACATGTTGCCGACATGCCGCAATAGCAACAAGTACTTCAGGGTATATTTCTCCATATCTTCATTGTTTTGAAATAACTGCAATAAAACATTGAATACCAAACCTGAAGATACAAATCCAGCAAGTCGAAAATGCTTACCCAATCCCTTAACATTCCACTAAATCTATCAAAAATCTGACCTCATGAATGAAAGAACATGAATCTTAAGCAAAAGTTTTCCTTCCTTGCATTTTTCAAAACCATGTCAAACCATGGTCATGTTGCGTTCTGATCAGCCTGCAGAATGCTTACCCTGATAGAGTATACGTCTCCATACTTCTTTCCGAATTCTGTCAAACTCTTCATGGGGTCAACAGCGATCTGGTGCAGGTTGCCCAGCACGGGTAGTCCCCAGGGTCCCGGCGGGAAGTTCCGCGGGCGGAGCAGCCATTGGACGGACAGGAGGAGTGACGTCGTCATCAGCAGGGTTCCCATTGGTCCGACGAGGAGGAGGTACCTGGCGAGCATGATGAGGGTGATGCCTCCTGCCACGACGGTGAACTCATCATGCAGCATGCTGCAGTAATAAAACATGCCCCAAAACATGACGAACCGGTATCACGTTCTGGAGTTATTCTCATCAAAGGTAGAAACAAAATTTACCTTGCAGTTAAAAAAAGTCGCACATTGGTTCAATCTTATGGCAAGGGCTATCTAACACTATACAGCATGTCCAGAATACGAGATATCAAAACGGCAGTTCCACTGCAATACCATAGAAAGCCGCTGGGGGACATGATCAAACTTGATATTTGTATCCCCGACCCCTACACACCAATCAAATATCATCAGAATCTATCCAAAGCCTCTCGAGTTATGCAAACACACACACACACACACACACACACACACACAAGCACACACAAACATACATACACACGCATACACACGCTTTCGACAAGCCTTTGATTGATTTTGGACACTTGGAGGATGACTCAGCCCCAAAAGAAAGAAAACACTATTGCTATAAATACAAAAAAATCAAGCACATTTTGCAAACGTTCTCCACATGTTACTAGGACACTGAATGAATCTCTCTCTCTCTCTCTCTCTCTCTCTCTCTCTCTCTCTCTCTCTCTCTCTCTCTTTCTCTCTCTCTCTCTCTCTCACTCTCTCACTCTCTCTCGCTTTTCACATTAATTACCTGTTATTGACCAAAGCAACATATATCACTTTGGCCAATGCTTTGTCCAATGATTTGCGGATGATCTATGAGAGCACCAATAACATGAAAATATTCTAACCTTGCTAACCTTGGGCTCTTGACTCTGCCGAGCACCTTCCCCAGCCAGTTTTGATTTTGTTCTGAAATATGTCTGCAGGCGGTTGCCATAGTAACGTGATTGTTTGGTTCTGAAACAACAGACATGCCACACATGCATGATTCAAAATAATACAAGGAACTGGAGAAACTTCTCCTTGAAGTCAGATAGCATCCACTAGTTTTCATCAGTGACTGACCATGAGTCTGGAGAAAAGGGCAACACGGATATGTAAATACGTTCATGCGTTGTGACCTGTTAGACCACACGAAGATATAGTTTGCAGCTAATTTTAGACATATTTTTCGCTTTTTAATGGCACAGTGACCACCCCATATTGATTCAGAACGATTACAATAAAGTTTATTTCCAACAAAATCGGTTTTTCTTTTTGCAAAAACTATCCTCCATCCCTATTATTACCTCAGGCATTATGGAGGCGTTGCGAAAAAAGGACAATGTAGGATTGTTCTGATCCTGACAAGTTGGAACTGATACATCGCGTCATGCCATGAGGTGTAAAGTGGACATTACCCCTCGGTTTTGTATGTGATGTCTATATAGATTAGCGAGATAATGACCAAAATGACATTGCTAATATGCGCGGGAGTATTTTGAGTGTAAAAGGGGGAAAACACAACTCCAGAAACAACTATTCTGTTTCTTAAGGTACTATTTTTTTTAATCCAAATACCTGCTTTGGGCCAGCCATTAACTTTCAATGACTAGTTATAATTACATTGGAACCCGTACTTGGTCTGCATGGGAAGGGAGCACTATCCAGTTAGGCGAGTTACAATGGTCCGTTTCTTTGCTTTGTCTGTCTGGAGATTTTCCAGAATCGGAAGATTTTGTATTCACAACAATGAGTTGAGCTCTAATTGCTGAATGACAGAACTTAATTTTAACAGTAGTCCACTTTGCAAACGGATGGCTGTCAAATTATCTTCGGATGTTTGTGTTCCACAGGAAGTTTGCGCATTAGATGCAAGGTTTCCTGTATTTGCTCGTATGTATGTACATTAACTTTGGAAAAACATCGTACGCCGGGACTATCACTGGCATCCGGTTTGTTGAAATGGTAATGTTTAAAACTTTTAAAAGATTGAATAACTGTATTTCTGGAGTATTGTCTTCTGTCACATGTTTTCTTCTAGAATTCATTTCTTCCTGTAGTTTTAATCATTCCTGTTTTACTATAATACTTTGTTCAAGTTTGTTTTCATGTTCTAGTTATTCTATATTGTATACCTTTGTTAAACATTTTCTATCGTCAACCCTATTGGTTCATTCCTGACGTCACTTACTAGTGACGTATACTATTTGTCCTTGAAAACTTTCTGTCTGTTGTTGTAACGCACGCGAGTTCCTTTATTGGGGACCAAAGTGCAAGGACGCCCGGCACAGTCGTCGTTGAATTAAATGCTACCTTCACCTTTGTAAGGTGACCATTGACCATCTTCAACTTAGTTTCAATAAAAACTTGTTTACCTAAAGATATATCAATAAACGCAGGGCATCGGGTCAGACATAGTCATGCATTCCTGCGTGAAGTAGCGATTTAGTACCTGCGAAAGATATGGGAAACAGTCGTTCTGATGCAACACTAATAAAAGGTGTTAGGATGCCCAAAAAAGACCCTGGCCTTCATATTCCGGATATTTGTGACTATCATGACACGTCGCTTGGACGCATGCGCCAAAAGGGGGCGTTGTTTCCGAACTTTGTTTTCGAAACGTCTGCTACTTCACACGCAAACCTTTGCTCTGGAACCATGCCGCTTGCCTCGTGACATAGAATTATGTTCAGCAAACACAGTAGAAGGTTACAAGACACAGACAGACATTGATGTGAATGTTTTACTGCACTAAACAATTTGAGGCAAAAGAGTGTGCCCAAATACCAAACATTGCAAAATGTGTTACTATGTAATTACATAGCTGTAACGTCAACACATTCTAAATTCGCCTGAAAATGAATCGTTTTAATTCTATCCTTGCGTTGAACGTGTTCATGTCTACATGATGATCACGCCTTACTCAAAACAATCAAGAAAGCTTAATACGGGAATGTTGCAATCGTACAACGGCTACATCTTTATGTCTTCTAAGCTCTCAAAGTAAGCTCTTATGTACTAATGTGTCATGTCATTACCTACTTGAGATGGGAAGCGACACACATTTTAACCAGTTGTTAACACAAATGTACTTACTGTAAGATTCTCAAAATCATGGATACTTTTTACAGATATTTTATGCAGCAGACAGACTGCCTTTTCCAAATATTGACACATATGTACGTATCTTATCTTTTTTTTTCTTTAAAGGGATTGGTCAAAAGAGGGTCATTAGATCACTACAGGGCAATTAACTCGGAAGATGGAAATAATTATACAAGGAGATATCAGTGAACGTTAACGTTTACATTGCCATCCTCTCCTCTTTCAGTGTAAGAATCAGAACAAATTATCATCTTTTTCTAGAGAGAGAAACAATTATAACGTTCATAGAGCCCCCATGGCAACTCGGCTACGTTTTGTTTTTCTTTCTTGATATAGAATTGCACAAGGAATGTCGTCGGTTCAACACGTGTTGTTTGTTGAAAAAACAAAGTGTGGTGCAACCATTTTGGCTAAATCGCAACTGTCAACAATACATTCTCTTTCCCCTTAAATGATGATAAATATGATATTGATGTCAACAGATAGATATCATACCAATGAATGTTTTCTTCTTAGGCCACAGCAAGCAAGTTTTATGGATGACATCCTATGCAAAAATAATGAGATAGAGCGAAAAAAACCACGATGGGTAAAAAAAGGCTAAATTTTCAAAATAGACACAATAGAGTCCATTCCAAAACACCATGCGGATGTTTGTTGCCATTGTTTAGAATTGATTTTAAAGTTTTGTAATTATATGTCTAGGACATTTGATACTTCAGAAATATGTTCAACACTGTTTCAACTTTATAAATATTTCCCTGGTCCTGTAAAACTTTGGAAATATTCATGGTGTGGAATTGGATACTTCTAATGGTGTCTAAATAATGATAACAGCATTCTACCATTATTTACCATTTTCTACCATTTTTTGTAAATGGTTCGGTGGGCTGGGAACATAGCAATTCACACATCCTTGCAAAGTATGGCTGGGTGCCATGCAACAATGGCCCACCACAAAGGATCCACCAGTACCCAGCAGTGAAATCTAAAAATATACAGATGCAACAAGAGGGCTTACTTTTATGGGGGCAATAAACTAATTTTACCATTTGGCCAGGTTTACCATTTTTTGTAAATATTTGTAAATGTGAAATAATCACAGAGAGGTTTCACAATTATTCTAAATAAAGATATTTTTGTACAGTTACTTTCAGAATGTTTCTAAAATGTTCAAAGAAATTCAAATAAATGAGTATTTTCTTAGTCAATTTTTTGAAAATAGTTTGATTATTGTGGCTCAGATATTCTTTTATTCAAAATAATTCAGACTAATTATAAATATCGCCTAAAAACCCTCATGGTGTCTTGGAATGGACTCTAAACGTTGTAATAAGATTTGAAGTGACGAAACTAACAAGGCATTCATTCCTGCATTACAGAAGTGAACTAGTGCAGCAAAAGTAATACTAGTGTGGCACACCGGTATTACTTGCCAAGCTGGCAACTACAGTCATGGCTTCCATATTAGTGGCACTTTTATAGCTATCCAACAAGTTTCTGCAACTATAGTCATGGCTACCTCCCTCGCGTCACTTCTACAAGTATGATTATTAGGCTACAACACAACATGTTTGCACGTTTGCCTATTTTGGTCAATCTGACCATCCCCGAAGAGGAAAAAAACCTTTTTTTCTGAAATCAGGCAAAAATTGATGCGCGCGCTAATGTCATCCATAAAGTTTACTTGCTGTGCATGTGGCCTTACTTCGTACGATAGATGAAAATCTGTAGCTAATAGTTGGTAGTTTGTGCCTGGATCATATATTCTGTGCAAAACTGACAACAATTGCCTTCCAACGTTACTCATTCTGCTACCTACTATATTATACGTCTGGGTCGTAATAACTGATTTGACTTGATGAGATGATTTAGGTATAGCAAAACAACTACAATTGTTGACAATCGGTTATGTAAAAAGAACCTTTAACTTAATACCAAGTCATCAACAAACCTGGTGCAACTATTTACAAATTATATAGCTTTCTTTAAGTATAAGACATTATCTATCACTACCTAGATATATGATTTCGATAGTTCTTAAAACATTTGTTGAAAAAAAAACAAGTCCGTACATACTTCGTTTCTGTCGACGGGATCTGTCAGCTTGTGAAGGAAATGATACCTGTTACCACCGGGGCCCCTTTTATGCACACCGGTAGCACGAAAACTCGGAGCCTTATTTACTTTCAGAGAGATAACAGGGGAAACTTTGAAACCACACATTTCCGAGGCATGAGATTGGCCATACGGATAGTGTGTGTGTGCTAACGATCACCCCATGGTTGACTGACAAACACGCCATTATATCGTCTCATATAGGTTAATCTTCTGAAGATAAGTACTTGTCGTGATAGATTGACTTTGGCTACGTGCACAGGTCGACGTCACGCCGTGCAAGGTTTTCTTGTCGTCTCGTGCGACGTCAGTCAGCATTGATAAACAAGCCATACATTGCAAGATTAATGTTGTTTTCCAATCACATTTTGTGTCTGTTGTCAAGAAAATTACGAACGCGTATCTTTTTCACTGCCATCTCCTCACAAAATCTAAAATGGCAAACACAGTTTTACACGTCACAAAATCTTTTAGATACTATGTCTTATGATAATTGCGTAGTGATCTCCTGTACACAGCTTGTTCGGGTTGAAGTTTTTCAGCATCCGGGTTCTTTCCTTCCCAGTACCCTCTTCTCAACATCCGGGTACTTTCCGTCCTTGAGCTGAGGTGTTCGTCAGAACAATTGGCAATCAGCCGAGAAGTATATGTACCTTGTTACAAGCCAGGGGGTGTGCATATGCGATAAGAACACTTCCAAAGCAAATATCAACCATTGATTAGAATGGCACAGATAAGACGAGAAAGGGCACGGCAAAAATATAGTTTTCCGGCCTCATAATTTTCTATTAAAATAGAATATTTGAATATAGGAAGAATATTTTGGTTTAGTTGCGGTAGATGAATAGATAACCAGTATTGACAAATAACGTTGGCACGCAATTGCTATTAGTCATGCAAAGAGCAACAAAATTAGCAAGAGAAAATATTGAGCCAGTGGTTACTACGGAGGATGGTTCCCAGACTGATGAAAGATATGATTATCTTATACCATCTCAGTGTTAACATGTGTAGCATTGTAGAAATATTTCAAATTTATATGTATTTACAAAATATTACAAGTTACACAATTTGGTACATATTTGTACAACTATGCTCTTTATTTTCCATTCATGTTTCACCTTACTATGTACGTAATTAGAGTTTCAAACAGGAGAGTACAATAACTCCATATAAAGGTAAGAGGATCTTTCTTCCCCCATCTGTTTAAAGCTTATCTTACTTAACTACGTTGTCTCAACTTGTCTGTTTTAGAATGTCAAGATACTGTGATGTATTTTTCGGTTGGGGCAACATCTGCAACGACTGCGTTCTTTCTTTGACGCTCATTTAAATGGAAATGCCTGCCGTTACTGGTGTGCTTTTTGTCTCTTTTTCGTGAAAACTGGCAACATTTAAGCAAGCTAGACTAGTTTGCTCATTTCAAGTGTCCTGTGGCATTTGTTGAAATAAAGCAACCATTTTGATGGCAGCAACTATCTACTGTCACCTTGAGATTATTGATTAGTATGTTGTACTCTTGTCGCGCTCTCTGATAAATAGTTGCCCAATTGTTATCGGGATCCAGGACTGTTTGATTGAAAAGCAGATCAAACAACAGGATGGCGCGAACGCAAACTTTCCTAATCTTTCGGGGGTGAAGTCCGAACTGCCTGTTGATTGTTTTATCAATTGGAAGAAAGAGAATAAAGTCAAGGTTTGAAATGCTGAGCTCGAGGAAATGTACCTTAAGGTCTCAGAACACAGTTTTTCGCCTATGGGGATTTACATGGTTAAGGACCCCAAAGTGAGGTGGTTCGACGACTCAAAACCTATAGAAAGGTGCAAATACAATTTACAAGAATTTAGTATGTTGAAGTCGAGGGTACGACCTACAACATATCTGAAAATGAGCATAGATTTGCCTGCTCGTTTTTCCATAAAAGACACTTTGATTTGACCCCCAGCGTAGGTCATGGAACTGCAGGCGACGAACAGGAAGTGCCGGTAACAGTATCAAGGCGCAAATTCCCGCTGGCCGAAGGAGCAACGTAATCCAACTTATACCGTATCAACAACGATATATTCCTCTACCATTCACCACAGTTTCCACCTCGCTGTTGTACACGGAAGAATAACTACGGCCTTTGCAAGTACTGCGGTGCACTATTTTAACCCGAACTACTTTTGGGGACGGGGGTCGCGGATAAATACTGTGTTCTGAGACCTTAAGCAGAAAAGTAAAAGATGGTTCATCATTATCATCATCATCATCCTTTATTGATTTCAACATAGCAGACATAGTAGCAGCCTGAATAGCTTGAAATTTACAACATAAAACCATATATCTATACAATAAGAATTATATTATACACGATCACAGCACAACAAGTTGATTTCAATTGATTAAAAATATGCGCTGTGTATTCACACATTTTCGCACAGAATTGAGGGAGCGTTGATCTCAAAGCACATGATGAGAAAAGGAGAAACCTAGACAGGCAGTAGTCAGTATATGCACCTTATATTTCCCTTCAATAATGTCATTTGGACAACGTCGATGAATCTTAGAAACCCGGTTAAAAAGAATACATAACAAAACAACTGAAGAAAGTTCAAAACAATCAGACGTTTCGGGTGGTTGCTTTGCTTGTCCTTTTTTGATTGTGTGGAACCAGTTATTGTACATTTGAAACGTTGAATTTTCTACCAATGGTATTTTCACACGGGATCAAGCGATTTTTTAGTGATATTCAAAAAAGCCCCCTCATACGGGGTATTAAAGATTACTATGATGGACTTTGTAGCGGTCGACTGTATAGAACAATGGTGAGCAAACAAAAGTAACATATTTTCTCTTCTTTGTAAACTCCGAATAGAACTGTCTATTGACAAACTTGACAGACACGGGAATAGGGTAGACATGCGCACCGTCACACTCAACCGCTCACGAGGAGTGGCAACGACGAATGAGAGATATAGAGGAAGGTAGAACTAGAAGAGGGAACCAATGGGAAAGGCCGTTAGGGATTAGGACACATCCGTCCAATTTGTGAGCAGACAGGAAACGTGGATTCCTTTTTTAGGGGCAAGATATGTTGAAAACTTACCAAACTGTACAAATGAGTCTTTTCCCGCCATATATATGCAAATCATAAGTGTTTGAGTACGTGACAAATGAGTACAACTTAGTTTACCTGTCCTTGGAACATGTTTGATTAGGCTACCATCAACCAGACAAACAAAGATAACTGTTCATTTGGGCACAGTTATATAAAGAAAAAAAACTTACAACAGAAACGTCTTTGTTTTTCTCACAGGAGGTTGAACAAAATATCTCTTGGAAGTTGTTCGTATCTTATCATTTAACACATCTCTGTCCCATTTATAAATGTACAATTGAAATTATCGTAGGCCACAACACGTACCCAAGTACTTTTGCTGCTTTGTTGCTATTGTTATCAAACATAATGTATTTGGTTATCTATTACATTCACGAAATATTCTTTGCGGCTGTGTAATGTGTATGTCTTTATTATTGTCTGTGTGTGTCTGTCTGTCCGATTGTATGTGTGTCAACATGTGTGTCAACAAGATAACTCAAGAACAGCTGGATGGTATGGTTTCAAAATTTTGTGTACTGGTGGGGTGTGGCGAAATTTGAAAATGATTATCAATAAATTTTTTGGGTCCTAGCGGCTTCCCTTGATACTGCAGGCAGGTAGGCAGAATTGAGCTGAGGAATTACGAAGTCTGTGTGACTTTTCAGTCAGACTGTTGGGTTTGAAATTAACGTTATTGCTAAAATGAACAATATTTGGATACATACAAATGTTTGACATTTGAAGGATCATTTCTCTATTTTTTTTTTCAAATTAAGATGCTGCGCTCCATGATTCTAGAAGGCACTTAACTTGTTTGTAAGTTTGACAAAAGTTGCAGAAATCCCCGACATGCAAAGCACTCTACTGTACTCAGATAATAAGTAAACGAATACACAAGAATACAGACATCTAGACTCACAGAGCCAATTTACAAGTCAACTATGCTTTATTGTAAGATGGCGATAGACCGTGTAAAACGACACACAATGTGCTACAACATCTGTACCACGATTCGACACGACAAGCATGCTGGGTAATAACACGTAACGCTCGGGGAGGGGGGCTGAATGTGTCCCCAACCTGGGAACGAGAATATCTGTCAGGTGATTTCGGAAACTATATCTAAACATTGCTTCAATCAAGTACAGTCAGGCATAAAACACGATTTCTGTCGGTGAACATATGTTGCAAATAATGATAGCTACAACATCATAAATACCAGATATTCAAATATATTCGCAATGAAAGACACACTAGTACCCTGCATAAATGAATCTCATTAAAACATGCATATGGAAAATAACTCATTCGAATATTCTAAGATTGCACCTACACACACAAAAATAATCCTCGCGCTTCAAAATCACGTTTGTGTCCAAATAGACTGATCATAGGGATTGTTTGAATGTTTATTACAAGCAATATCTGAAAATTCGTACTATTTTTTTTGTTCGCTAGAAAGTCTTTAGTCTTGTATGTGTAAGCATGAGATGGCACTGAACGCTGAAGTCCATTAACAACTTGGCGGCGTTAGTCGCTATATTAGTAACTATTACTGTTTTTCTGTCTATGATTTTTTATTGATTTGTAGCTGTCAATACCGTCACGTATATTTTTTTGACTATGCAATGTGCGTATAATGCAATCTCCAGGCAGATCTTAGCTTCCAGTGGCTAAATCGTCATATCGGCCAAGGCAGTAGACTTGGTCAAGGAAAGTATCCATCCACCACCGGAGAAAAGCCTGGTGTCCAATGGAACAGGCAGCTTAAGACACGTTACGATTCTGCCTGTCTACATCTGCTCGGAGATCTCGTACAATGTAAGGGTACCATAATTAAGTAACCTAGGCAAATATCTATTGAATACTGAAATAGATAAAAATGAGAGAGGCGCCCAATGCCCGTACCGTTTCATATTCTTCTATATCCCCTAAAATCTACGTACAGATATGCGTACACACGAAAGTTTATATATCATCACTACGCTATTTACGGCGTATAAGCTGGGTTATACACCGACGTCGTTCTGGTAATGTAGTTTTCCTCCGATCTCAGAGGTCGTCTGTCATTGGCCACTCCTTTCCGCCAATCGTTGACGTTGGAATTGCTGACGTCATGATTGGAGTCGTTGTGGGGGTGCCTGACGCTGGGGCGAGGTAAGGCCAGGGGTTTGGAGGGGGTCATGGTGCTGGGGCTGATGGTACTGGTGACGTCACTGTCCGTGTCCAGGAACTGGAGCAGCTCGTCACGTGACCTTAGCGGCTTAAAACAGTTGACGATGGCGAAAACCTTAAAAAAAAGCATAAGAATTATTAAGATTACAAGATGACCACCTTCAGAGGCAATGCATGATTTTACACCAAAAGCAGTTATTCATAAGTGTTTTATTCTTGCCTTGACATTAAGAACTGTGTATGTGTTAAGGGTGAAGTTCCTCCTTTTGTGTGTATGTGTGTCATCATGTAAAACTGCTGTCAATAAGGTCAACATAAAAATGCAAAGTTATTATTAGTATCAACTCACTGACTTTTCCAGCTGAACACATAATTACAGGTCAGGGTATAGCAGAGAACTCAGCTCCGCCTCTTAGGCCTCGCGAAAAAACTATTACTACATGTAGGCTGGATACTCGTATTTAAAGGACTGTACATGTACAACTCCATAGAAGCTATACAATGCGAACTCTTGCAACACGTACCCTGAACGAAATGGTATCTAACATATCATTAAAACCTACTAGCTGCAAAGTTTATCCGTCCTCCTTGTTTAACGTTGCACCAGAGACGCGGCAGTTGTATACTCTTTGGAGACAAAAATAGGTACACACAAATGCATATAAGTCTATATACGGTAAGAATATACACTTACGTTCCGGTGGCATGGTAAAGGTGCACTCTCACTGCACCTGCGGCACCGGTGCGGCACTGTGGGGTTCGTTCACTGCGGCACTGTTTTCTTATTTTCGCGATTCTTAATAATTTAGATATTGCGTAATAAGTAAAAGTATGACTTACAAAAATGTAGAAGACAGCAAAATACACAAAACGGAAGAAAATTCGTTCTTTATGTCTGACATTCGTTGAGTCATCTACGAACCCCGCAGTACCGCACTAGTGCCGCAGGTGCAGTGAGAGTGCACCTTAAGGAAGCTGCCACATGAGTTCCAGGCAACTTCCAGCATTGACATTCTTTCGTAGGTTGGAATCCAGTCCTGTTGTGCTTTGGTCTCTCCCCAGAGGTACGCTTCCTGCCTACCTTAGGGGAGCGACCAAAGCACAACACGTCTGAATTCCAGGCTATGTGTATCCTGGTTGTCGAACCAAAAAGACAATTTTTCGAGTGCAAACTTAATCTAAACGTAAAACTGCCAAGACACAGGAGTGTGACCGCACCCTGCGCCTTAGCACACAAAATTTTGCTCACCAGGTAAGTTGCCACCGCTGCACCGAGCACTAACCCCACGGCGGCGTCGGTCAGGTGGCACCGATAGTCGGCTACCTGGATCACGGCGTTCATCAGGGCCGCCCCGGCAGCACCCAGCACCAGCAGTGGCTTCAGCAGCCGGGTCCCGCTCACTCTCAGCGTCACCTGGAGGTACCACTGACAGGGGACAAACACAGGCAAAGGATGCTTTTATTTTTGTCACAGCCAGGTAAACCTGGCTCATTGAAGTTACATACATGTGAGACACTTCAAATTGGCGGGGACACATTATCCCACAGCAAGTAAGCAAGCATGACATGTTAGAGATGTACAGAAATAAAAACAAAACTTTAAAGAAGTGTTTCTTACCGCCAAGTAAACTGTCGCGTATCCTCCAAGCGCTGTGGGCATGTTGGGGAAGGACTTCCTAAAGGAAAAATACATGGAAGTACTGATCTTTTTTTCTCAGTTTTCTCTAGTAACTTACAAACTATAGAAAATGAACAATCTGCAATACAGAATCTGATGCAACATTGTGAAATGTGCTTCTATCTTCCATCATTTCTTCTCAGCCCTTTCAGGGATGGCATTGCATTCTGAGAGACTCGGGGTACTATGGGTAGCTCATTACTGCGTATATGTTTTACATGCATCGTCACAGTGTCCGGTTTGATTTATGTTGTTACGGTGTATTCTACGTCTAGGCCAAAGGTCGCTATAACAAGCATGCAGGTACATTTCTAGCCTCTTTACGACCTGTAGAAGACCCTTTTCTCGGAAAATCTGCTACTACTAGGCTAAATCTTAAATGGATAGGTACAGACTCTAGACTTTGCGTTTTGACTGATTTTTTTAGGCCTGAGGAGACCACATACATATAGTGGTTAATGTCAATAACCTGACGTCATCAGAGCCAGAATGGCGCCAAGATTTTGAGAGTCTGAGTGAAGTAACACTGTTTCACCGTATTGAACTGGGCTTTCCTGAGTTGTTATGTCAACATGTGAAAATATAACAACCCGAATTTGCCTATTTGTTTTACACTATCATTAATACAGCTGATATTTCTAGTCCTGTTCGCTCTACCCACCTGGCCTGTTGGATGGTTTCGTCGGTGCCTGTACAGATGTCGGTCACGACAAACGGGTTTTCTTGGCACTGGACTTGGCTGTAATCAGGCAGGCACACCGTCAGGAAATACGGGGTCAGCCTGCCGCTCATCATCTGCAGCACGTTGGCAAGCACTACTGTCGAACAGGCACCGAACAGGTGGACACCTATGGGAAGAAAATACACATCGACAGTGTCTCATCTGCAAAAAAAAAGCACTAAGGCAACTTCATTCAATTTATCTGAAATCCAAACCGTTGCCATGACCTTCAGTTGTATATGTGACGACCCAGCTCGTCGGCCCCAGCGCCCACAGGCTCTCAGAAAGGTTTGCCTCAGTCCCACAACGCCACCATGCAGTAGTAGCGCAAATTCCAGCCAGAGGAGGGCTACCTGAGTCATCGAAACGTCGTCCAGGTAAATTTTCCCGAAAACACTCGTTTCATATGTCAATCTAGAGTACGTGTGAGGTACAGTGTACTTACCAATGAATCTGAAAACTCTACGCATCCAGGACGTCACGTGACATTTTCCGGAACGGATAGTGCGCTCCGGAGGGTCCTGACTTGTCGACGCTTTCTGGAAAATCATCCGGAAGGTCTCGCCTAGGATAATCTAGAATACAAACAGCAAAACTTTAAACTGTGTCGGTTTCTTTACAGATATGTTTGTAAGTCAAGACAAGGCCATTAGATACATGTATTACACACTTCATCCGTCCACGCACGCACACACAGACACGTACATACATACATAAAATACACAAAACACACACACAATCACACAGTCCAAAACAATACTTAAGTTCATTGGGGGTGAAGACGAAATGCATACGCTACAGGCTTTAATTGTACGGAACTCGTTTTTGTGTCATTTCATATTCAGAATCAGAAGTACAGTTCGTATATGGCAGTGATCTGTCTTTCACATTGATTTTTATTGGGAAGAAATCTTCACGTACCACAATGGTGGGCAGACCAGCAGCCACTCCGTACATTATCAACGGTGGGATGGTCTCCGTCTGAACGTAGGGTTTGCTGTAGTCTTTATCATTGCAGTAAAAACCTTGCTTGACCGGCGGGAAGAAGTTGGTGAACTGCAGGAAGTACATCAGTGCGCCAACGCCACCTAGCACAACGCACTGAAAGTGCAGGTGAAAGATTGTCATTGAAAGGAAATGTTGCCATCTAGAGGAAGACTAGAAAGTCATGACCTTCTCGTATTAGCTTTAATTTTTCAATGTCGATGCATTCCGTCATACATATATGGAATTGGACCACACTGTGCTACCAACGGACTTTCTCCCTGCAGTAGTGTAAGGTCACAGCAAGTAATTTTTTCGCTGACATTCTCTGCATACCGCGAGAATAATGAGATAGGGCGAAAGGAAAACAAGATGCCATAAACGTTGTAACAAGAATTGGAAGTGGAAAAACATGATAGCACAGCCAACAAGGTATAGATTCCTGTATTCAAGAAGTCTATTGTAGTGTAGTATAGTGTGGTGAAACTGTGACACTATTGCGGTATTACCTTTCAAGTTGGCAACTGCACTCTAGGTTCCATAGGGGTGCCCCTTTTACAATATATTTAAGAAGTTTCACCTCTACAACTACAGTCATTGCTACCTCGCTAGTGTTACGTCTACAAGTACAGTCATTAGGCTACAACACAACATTTGCCCATTTTGTGACTTTCTCGTCATGTTGACCATCTCCGGCGAAGGAAATTTTCTTCTTTTTTTCTGAAATCAGGTGAAAATTAATGAGCGCACTGACGTCATCCATGCTGTGGCTTAACTAGTATTTGTGCTTGTACAACTGTGTGGCTCAAGGAAGGTGATGAGCGCCAGCTTACGTGCAACATGATGTGGGAAGGATCTTTTCTTTTAAAACATTTTTGTAACTGCATTTGCCAACTTACCTCGACAAAAATGAAACATGGTAAAATCGTGAGACTCCTCTTTGCCGGAGTGACTGGAGGATGCCCGGTGCGTGTGGATGCGGTCGGAGAAGACTCCTCCTCCTCCTCCTCCTCCTTGTCCGACCCCTCCGTCTCCTCTTCACTCAGCGTCGGCGAGTGCATGCTGGGTACGTTTGATGACGTCATCACTCTGGAAGGAAGATGGTGACCGCAAGTATGAATAATATTTGGTTTGACCGAACCAACATCATAAGATTAATCCGCTTGAGACCTTTTGTATGCATTCTGTTATAAAGATATATAGAAACAGGAGTATACATATTACTGGATAGTAATCATTGATGTAGAAAGATACATCACATCAAGAAGGTTTAAAATTCCATTAGTGTTAGCTATAGAGTATCTAAGCCAACGATGGCGTCTAATTAACTGGATTTGCCAACGGGTCAAAGGAAGCTCATAAACTTCCCTCCTCAGACATTTTCATGTATAATTCACGGGCCCGCCAGCCCTGCAGGTTTGCCCGTTCTCCTGTTATCCCTGGCCCAAAATCATCACATAGACCAAGGATCAATTTAGAATCACTGACCTAGTTCCACCTCAAAGGCCAATCCGAACATAGGATAGAGAATTTATTCATGAATTCAATTTTTCTAGGATAAGGATTAGAGCACTTGAAATAATGAAAAGATCCATTGTGTTTTTGCATATTTCGAGTCGAAAGAATTTCTTTTTTTCAGTTCAACCGTTCAGAAAGCGCTGTCAAAGGAATTTCGACCGCCTTTCATTCGAGTGTGGCAAAAAGGGACTAAGTTAGAATAACAAAACCAGAAATAATTAGTTTTTGAGGAGTACCCATCCCGTTTCTTTGTCACCGAACAATATAACTGTCGAGGGGATTTAATCCTGCTCCTGTCAACAACTGCAACAAACGCAGTCTCTTGTTCACATGATTAACAATTAGTACCAAATAGCTAGATAAATTTGGTCAGGAATACCCATCGCAAACAAGAATGGGAAATGAACCTCTTCTGTTAAAAATGGGACCAGCACGGAAAATGAAAGAACTTCAAAAAACTTTTGACACGAAAAAGATTTAGAAAATGTAGCGTCACATAATTAGTGTTTTATTTGCAAGGTAATATAATATACGAGTAGCATATAAGAAGATGATTTAAGAAAACGAATAAGATTAGCTTGTGTTGCACAGAAGTTATTGTTATAGCAGGTATCAAAATGAATTCTTCATCATAAACAGACACAAAGCTGACATAACAAAAGAAATAGTTTGCGAGTAGAATTTACGGAGCACACGGCTAGTTCAGAATAGACAGCTTTCGCAAATATATTGATTGAGTAACCTAGCTGTGTATATTTCCCTCGCATTTATTGATCGATTTTTCCATTCCGAAGGCGTTACTTTGAACACAGATTCCAGTGAAATCCTCCACAGAATTGAATGTACACAATAAAGGCGGGTTAACGGCACATATCCGGGACCTTAACAACGTGGGGAAATTGATGGGCAGAATTAAACCTCGGATAGGCAACACCGCCAGCATTAAACATCATAGATGTGGCCGTTATAACGGTTAATCACTCCACTGTGGTCGTTGTATGGCATTTTTTGTAAATATCACGATTTCTAACAGCGTATGAAAGACGTTCCTGACGGTCTTTAACATTCATCTCATTTTGCTTGGAAGTTGGTATGGGGTAGAGTATTATTCTGTACTTGCACACTATGGATGTGTGCTGTAAGTTGTTTTCTTTTTCGTTCTTGATAACTAATAGCTATCTATCTGATCAATTTATGTCTATGTCTAATATCCTTATCTTACCTTACCTAGTCCCATCCTCATGCCTGAGGGTCTGGCCATATATCTATCAATTCAGTCTACCTATCTAGCTAGATATCACATTATTGGCGAGGTCGCTTTATATTAATCATATGTAAACATTTGACTTATTCAAGGATCTGACTGAAACCTCCTTGTATAAATGAAAAACAATTAAAGAGGTGTCAAAATATCGGTAATTCCCTATAACGGATTGAATGGATACTTCAGTGTTACGTCTTCATTTTTGCATTGGTTATGAAATTAAAAGTCTGAATGTTATAGAGACGCACACACAACAACAATCGAGCACAATCACGTCACAATTCCCTTTACAAATAGAAGGCCATATGGTCGCACATTATGGTCCCCACGATGATTAACTCCCAACGGCGTTTCAACGGTTCATTTACCTCGTGCAGAGGCATGAAAAACCAATTAATTGGAATGATCATAGCGAGATTTCCTTTAAAATGGCCGAGTTTTACGAACAATAGACGATCAAATTTCTACAGGAGGTTCCCTAAGGGGCTCATAATGAGCGTTGTTTCCTCCGTGTTTAGTCAATACACAATCATCACTCCCATCATTATGCAAGGTCCCTTAGGTGGAATTTACAGTTGCATAATTTTCTCTTTCACTTTGAAAACGAGTTTATACAGTATCACATTTACTTGCCGTTGAATGTCAATGATTTTCTCCAAACCACGTACAGTCTGAGTTGATTTTTACTAGTTGTTCGAGGCCGAATTAAGAAGAATTTGGGTAATCATAAAAAAGAAATACAAATCATGAGATGTCATTAATGTAAGAAGCGTTGGAAAAAGAGGACGGAAAAATGTTGACCTGAAACATTGGAAAAATTAAAAAAAAAATTCCAGCAACCCCCTCCCAACGGCTCTTAATGGTTAGTCCCTTGCTAATATAGAATGAATTGTATTGACCAGGCGAATCGCTGTTCTCCCATTACCGTTACGGTAATGCCGCGAAAAGCGTTACATCTGTCTTCTTTTAGCAAGTAATGACTCTGTTTTGTCATTTTGGACAACACTACTCCATGATTCAGCAGTAGATGGTCAATGTAAATAGTTTGCAAGTGTAGAAAGATCGATAAACCATTTTTCACTATCAGGACTAAATAAAGGCTTGATCGATCAGGATAAGACCAATTCCCATACCGTGTCACAAAGCTAGTCCCATGGCCTTTTGAGGCCTTAGGATAAGTACTAGTGACTTGTTATCCACTGTGTCCGTAGGGCACGGTATTGGAAGGTGAAGCCCAACTCTCTCATTCCATTGCCTTTTACCTGACCCCAACCTAATTTAGGTAGTACCCACTTTTACACCCGGGTGCAATGAGGAAAGCCATGTTAAATGTGTTTTCCAAAGAACATAACATCGGTGGCATGTCAGGGGATTCGAACCCAGGGCTAACCGCCCTACTGCCAACACGATGCCGCATTGACAAACAAAACGTATGATGAAGACTTAGACAGTTTCATCGCATTAGATCGTTTCTGCATCCACGAGTTTTACGACGAAACGGCAACGGTTTGAAAACAGCTAATGTTTGAGAAAGAATCGTGCGGCCTCCAGGCGACAAATTGGAAAATGTGACCTCAATTTTACACCAGGAGGATTCAGGGCGGGTCGTTACCATGGTGATTAGTGAGGAGACACAATCATGGTTGAGTGTTCGGCTTGGATGGTCGGGCAGTGATGACAATTTCACCTCATCCGGGAGAGAAGTGTTGACAGAATCTAGAGTTCTACTTCCGTCTAAAGATTAACTACTGGGTGTGCACATCGACAGCAGAGACACAATTCTTCACTTCTGTAGAAAACAAAACCAGCATACCAAAACAAGTAACGTAATTTTGCTCTCTCTCCACGTAGTTACAAGGATATAACTCATGGTTTCTCTTTTCAAAGCAAAGGAACCCATTTTGGACCCCTCTGTATCCCGTACTTTTGTTCTAGTGTTGTTTTCAACAAGCCGTCTATGGTATACATCAACCCATAGTGGGTAGGGCTATCCAAGGTCTGTGACCCGACGTACTATATCCAGACATCGATCCGTAAATACCCAGTACACATGTAGACTGGTGGGTATAGATTCGCCGCTGCTTTTCGGGTACTGATTCCAATACGGATGACCCTCCCCCTTTACCATTGACCGCAGCATACAGCATGTTCTAGATCTATTCTCCTACATACTTACAGTATTTACAACAAAACCACAGCTTTGGAGAATGGGATTTTCCCTTACCCTATGAAAGGGGGATTCCTCCACACGCGAAGATGAATAAAGATCACTGCTCAGCGTTCAGCCTTCCTATAGAGATGAATTTTACCAATGGCGCCTTTGAGTAGCACTATGCATCGGGTTGTCTGGATGCCCAGTCGATATAAACAGGCTTCGTGGATGGCTGTGATTTCCTCAGAAGACGTAAATCACTGATTTTCTTCACAATCACAAGACGCTGATGATCTCTGTCTTCTTGGAGATGTGAGAGTGACAGATGCTCAGCTGATACCGCTGATTGTAGCTTGCTATGTGAACATCAATGGAAGTACGCAGTCTTTTCTCACGGGGTACACACGTACATAGCGTAGTATTTCACGGAAGACAAAACAGCGCCCCACCACGAAGGGGCTTTTAAGGAAAAATACGTCTAGCTGTCAGTAGGTCGAGATGGAGAGAGAGAGCGACCTTTAGCGTAGCATTTGCTCAGCCCGAGTGCAGGAGATTGTGCAAAGGCTGCGGTATTGTGTGGGTATTCTTTCCACCCCGCTGGAGTGCGCTGCTCCATAATTCATGGCACAGTCCGCTATAGTGTTTGTAGGGGGAGGGGGATGTATGGCTGACATTTGGGGAGTGAAAGGCCGTGTTGTTTGGGAGGAGGGTTCCCAGAGATGGCTCTTGTTGTTCAATGATGCTCTTTATTAGGCAGAGAATGCCAATCCTAAAATCCAAGCAGAAACGAGGAGGAGTATTTTGTTCATTTTGATATCCCTGAGTCAAACAACTTAGTCTTACGTGTTTCAAATGAAATCATACATACTGATACTGCACATGATGAAAACAAACCGGCATGAAATATTAACAATGTCAACAAACTTCATTGTGATACCAGTACATGTATAAAACAGTGGATGTCTTCGTTATGTTTCGTATTCATGGAGGTGATCGTTAATCTTCAAATTATTTTCATTTTGGAAGTAAACGTTATCGCACGAAAGTCTGAAATATCTGGACCGTGCAAAAGTGAGGTTACACCATGTACTGTTCAACGTATAGCTGTGAAAATTACAAAATACAATTTGTTGATCTTGCTCCAGGCTAATCTTGCTCCAGCGTGTCCTTGAATTGAAGCGATTGGCTGTCCCCTGATGACTGGTGGTATGTACATGAACCCATCTGCAGTGTGATCTATCATGGCAGGAGGCGCTTCTGCACGCCTCGTCTCTTATTGATCCCGCCCTACCTTTTAGACGATGAACTTCTGATGCCTAACTGGGCATGTCGCTAGACACACGTACGATCACCCTGCTGTCGTTTTATGCGATTAGACAGATCCAGGCCGTCAATCAAACTTTACAGTTGGATTTCATTTATTTGGCTGTACAAAAACATACAACCATGGCTACCCATTGAACTAAACCGAAGTTAATGATGTAACGTTAATGATGTAACGTTAGATGTAGACAACTAAACACAGGACCTCTGGGTTATGGGCCAAACACCCTACTGTTGCGCCACACGACCCCAATGGTTATTTTACATATGAGAGAACATCTGTGAGTTATTTGTCCGTTTGTTTTGTGTGTCTGCTTTTTCCGAAGTCCACAGAGCTATGAAGGGACCAGTCAATTATACATTGTCATTGACTACATGTCCTGCATTGCGTTACATACAAAGAACGATACACAAATATAGAGCTCATTCCTCAATCTAAAAGGAATTAGATTGATGAAAAGTAGAATTCCAATCTGAAACGTTATAACACTTCTTTATTAAACATTCCAACGAGGACGGATGGCCTCAACCACCCTGTTATGTTTTGTTGTACAACGGTTTTTGTCACACCTTTCTATTAAATGTTGTATTGAGCACATGAGAGAGAGAGAGAAAATATGTTTCTACTTCACTTATGGAAACAGAGAAACAGTGGTGCCTAATTCTAATGATACCGCAGAGATTCAACGTCTGTGTTTAGGGTCTCAGAGCGCAACTTCAAGCTCAACTGAATCACACATGTAATTCAAGCAGCTATAACTTACATAGAGCCTTTTTTAAGCTTGTAAACTTGTAATATCTCACCAGACGACACATACATTATCGGGACAGATATCATAGATTTCTTATAATAGAATTGAACAAACCTGATTTCGCTGTTTAAATTGTTTTAAGTTTCAGTGTAATTTTAGTCCAAGTCACCGTTTGTGATCAAACTTTCATAACTTTTTACATGTGTATTTTTTTTACATATGTGCGAGCCGGTTTTCTTTCATATAGGGTATGTGTTTTAAATGCGATTGAGAATTGATATTCTGTTGGTGTTTTCTTTTCTTGTCAGGGTAAAGACAATAGACGTTTTTAAATCTTTTATGGATTGTAATATCATTTCTAACAAGAAATTTGTAGTATAAACGTATATATTAACGTAACAATATTCTGCTTGTATTGTCCGTTTTGGAACTGTGAAATGGTATTGAGAAAATTTAAGAAGAAACGTTAGATGTGGAGACGAAAAATTGTCGCGTTTAGGCTGATTTCCTGCTTGAAATATGGGTTAAGCGTTTTGTTAAATACACTCTTGTTATGCCATGGTAATTTTTCGTTACGGTCGTTTGTAAGTACATGTACGTGTATATTGTGATTATGTTTATCATCTTTTATTCTATTATTCTACATCTGCTATTGTACACTACTTTAACCCAGATATTCTGGTGATACACTGCTGCTAAGTCGTCTTAAACCTTTCTTCCAGACATCCGACTTCCAGCTTGGCTTTAAACCCAAGCATGATATTGACATGTGTGTTTTTACTCTTAAAGAAGTTATTGAATATTACATGGCACTGGGACCCCCCATCTTTGTGTGTTTATAGAGTCCAAGGCTTTTGACCGAGTGAACCATCGGTTGTTGTTCAAGACGCTTATTGACAGAAATGTTCCGTTATATCTTGTGAGATTCCTAGTCTACTGGTATAAGAACCAAACTATGTATGTAAGGTGGGATACAACACTGTCTACCCGCTTCAGTGTATTCAGTGTGTCGCAACAGAGTTTGACAAGGGAGGCTCTACTCTCCTCACCTTTTTAACGTCTATATGTTGACATGAGTCAAAGATTGAAAAATGCCAAGGTCGGTTGTTGTGTAGGTGATTTTGTCACGAACCATCTTTTGTATGCTAGTTTCTATGGGTTACATACCCGACATAAAGAAATTCATTCAAATTATTTCGTTCATTCATATTCTACATTCTTTTTTTAAAGTTGCGCTGGGCCCAATGCGGCACGCATATGTGATATATGACTTTCTTTTTCTTTAGGATTGGCACATTTAGACAACTCGGGCAAAGGTGAACACAAATAACATTATCAATAACCTTGTTTTCGTCGAACCACACTTCATCGGTTACTTCATCTTGATATACACGGGAACGATTGGATGTGTGAAGTTCGAATTCGCAGTCCGGAAACCGTTATATATATTTTGTGAGGTTTGTGGACTATTCCACTCTTGGAAGTGGGTAAACCGATGTTTCAATATAATATGTTTTGAATATACATTTTCCCCTTTATCAATACAAGGAAGGAAATCTAGGATTATATGTAGGGTTAAAACAGTACATACGAAGGCAGGTGCGAAAAAAATATCTGGTATATCTTGGGGGAAAACGGAAGAAATGGTATCGACCGTATTGAATGGAATCGCCCGTTTGAAATTGGCACATTGTAACTAACAAGTCGGCCAATAGCGATGTTGATACCCACAAGACAAACCTCTTTAAGAACATTCAAAAACAAGATGCCGATTGACGTCATATGTTTCCACGTTGCCATAGTAACGGGGTGTTAGCTTGTACAGGTGTTATGTTGTACTAGGGGTGCACTGATGACCCGGATAAACACTAGTGTATAAATAGCGCGTGTTTTGGAGCGGTAATGTAGTATCGCCCAGAGTTTGGCGCAAACTTCACACAACACGACGTGGATCCAAGGCGACTACAATTACACATAGGTAAATCATTATCCAATGGGACGAACAATATTGACTGGGACATACCATGTATTTGTCTATCGGTATGAAAGAAAATGACTTTCTCAGATTAGGAAAAGAGTAGGTTTTAAATTAAAAAAACACTCTGTTTGAGTTGTTAGGAAAAATTATCTTCAATGTAGATCTGATTTCATTATTAATATTTAGATTTTAGAATATTGTGTGAATGTTCGTAATGGTGACTAATATAAGTTGGTACAGTCCGCGCTATATCTATTTGAACGCTGAGCACTCGTATCAAACTCAGCCCTACCCAACTTGCGCAAGAGGTGTCTTACCTTGGCACTTATTGTGGCTTCTTAATTTTCGTCACAGCGACAACGTTCACGTGAACAGCTCAGAATGAAGGCCTCAGCCGTGGTCGTTTTCGTCGTCTGTCATCTGGCAGGGAGCTCGGCACTCCTCGCAAGTAAGTTATATTCATTTATCTTTACTTTTTTTTGTTACTAACGCACCAAGACGTAACAAGATCCATAGATTACAGGCTATATGAACACTATTGAAACAGTATCTCTTCTTCAGAAAAAAACATCAAGCTGGATCCAGACCCACTGAAATTTAAGACTAGCTGAGAGGAAGCAGAGATTATAAACTAAGGCTTTTCTACATCTGCATCTTTTTAAAATTTTTGACAGGCGTACGCAAAAGCTACATCCAAGAAAAGAAACTAAATATTGGACGAATAAAGAAGCGTTAGTTCAGCGAAATTACACTAGAGTAATTGTATCAATCTTAAAGCCTTGCTCTTTATAACGGCACAAAACATGTTGAAACCAGACCATAGCACATCCAGGTCAAAAAATACAAAGAGATGGAATTTCTGCTGCAGTACCAATGTCACATACCAGGGGATCCAAAATTGACCTTGACCTTCATCTTTCCAACACCCACCCACATACCAAATATCATCGTAATCCATCCAGAGGTTCTTGAGTTATGCTGACTACAAACATCCGGAAACACAAACAGACAGACAGACAGGCAGACAGACAGACAAACAGACAGACACACTCAAAACTATATCTCCATTTTTCATGGTGATGAAATTAAGGTTGGGCATTTATAAGCATGAGGCATGACAAAGAAGGAAGTCCGGGCTGTGTTCAGAGCTAGTTCTTCTCTTGTGCGCCCGGTGCCATGAACTGTAAAGAGAATATTTGACGGGGACTATCCTTGAAGTGTCTGGTTGTGCTTAGGGCAGGGCAGAGAGCACGCTGGAGTTGACCCCACACCTCAGGTCACAGATCAATCGTCCCTGTTCTGTCCCATGGGAAAACCTGGGGTATATCAAGAAATATACACAAATAATGCTAATGACTGGTATTTCAATGTTCTGTGTGGTGTGTGTGTGTTGTGTGTTCGGTCTTGCTTATCATACTTTTCGTTGGCGCAAATTCCCAAGCCTAGTGCCGGTAACGAACTGTTACCCTCGCATAACCTTCGTACATGGTCATTTCCATTCTACAGGCTTTTGCAGCCTGCCTAAGGAGTCGGGCCCCTGCGACAACTACAAACAGGCGTTTTACTTCAACACCGATAAGCAGAAATGTGAAGGTTTTCCGTACGGCGGCTGCGGGGGGAACTCCAACAGGTTCAACACCTGGGGAGAGTGTATGGAGAGATGTGGGAGTGAGTACAGTACCTGGAACAGTTTGTTCCTTTATTCTGGTGTTGACCAAAGTGTTGAAAGAATATTTGAGAGTGCATTAACGACAAATATTGGTGCTTAAGATCACTTTGGACCTCTTAAATGTTCTAATGATAGGTGTGACAGGCCGTCTGATGTCACTGGGTGACTGGAACTAACTGAAAAGCGCGCATGTGAAGCTGATGTGTTGTACCGTAGAGCGATTGCCACGTTAGCGCTATATACATTGTATATAGTTTTCCTGTACAAAACCTAATGATGCTTGACCAAATATCTTGGACTTTTGTCACGCTTTGTAAACAAGAATATTACTCAAGGTCAGTTGAGCATAACCTTCCGACCTTTTCTAGGCCTTGGTTGGTGTTAAATGTGAGCGATCATCTGTGATTGGAACTAGTTGCCAATGTTGCCTACTAGTGTTTAAAAGTCGTATGCACCAGCAAACTATATATTTTTAAAATTTTGAAATGTTTACGTCCTATCCCTCGAATAGCACGTTACATGGGGAGAGCCACACCCACGTACGTTAAAGAACCCAACGCTCTTATCAAAAGGAGTAAGGGTCCTTCCCGGTGTGAGTAGATCAAACCTTACAGTCTGGTCTCCGGGTTGACATCTTGCAACGGCGATTGTCACCTGTTATGTCAATCCTCCCGGGATCCCACAAATGTGGTAAAGCTGAATAAAAATAGAATAACAATCGAACTCGGGGAAGTCCCATTTTGCTTAAAGTCAATCTACGTGGCCAACTGTTCCAGGCTACTCCTATCCCTGGACCGAAATTTCTGGGGAGTGTTCGTGGGAAAATCCTGTCATTGTAAAACTCCGGAGTGTGAGTCATTGTAAGAAAGGCGCGGATGACACAATTCCCGGGGAATATGTATTATGAATTGGGCGATGTCGTAAAACTATTTTTTTTCATTTTTACTCGGACCAAGCTCCGTAATTAAAACAAAATAAGACCTTCCGAAGGACAGAAGTATATCGCAAAGTTGAAAAATCAGAAAGAATATAAACTTATGAACATCTTTGCGGTACACCAAGCCGACGTTGCAATTTCCACATTGTATGCTGTATAGTGTCGCGCCTATCTCTGTTTCCGTAGGCCTAGGACCACGCCAATAAAGATACAGTTAAACCTGTTTATAGCGGCCACGCCAGGGACAGACATATGGCCACTATAGAGAAAATGCTGATCAATTGACCAAAGGCAATAAGTTATACATGACTTCAGTACCCACTAATCTTTCTCACCAAGGCAATGAGTATTGTCTCGATCGTCTCAAAATTCAGCTGACCCTGCCAAAGTCAAATTTACAGAAAATGATTAATACTGCCATGCGCAATGTTGGTAAATATGCTTACAAAGACTTGCGTTGTTGCTATCTAACGTTCAAGGCAAGTCCTACCGCTAAAATGACTCCAAACCCTGGCAAACTTCGATTTTTAACTCGGCGCAGGGTGACATACGGCCGCTGTATGGTAGCAATAGGCAGTGTTTCTGTATCTACGGGACCGGAAATCGTGTGTCCGTGGCCGCGTTGGACAAGTGGCTGCTATAGACCATTTCTTAATGCTTAGGTCTGGTAAAATCCAAGGGACCTATAAAAAGTGACCGCAATGGCCAGGTGGTGACTATACAAAGGTGGTCACTAATGCAGGTTTGACTGCCTGGAGATAAGCAGCTTTGAACGCCTTCTATGGGCGAGCCAAGACCCATTTTCCTTTAAGCTGTGAACACTTTCGTCGTCAGGCGTTGTCTTATCCAGAAATGGTCTGGTTTATCGAATAATCACGTCCTCAGTGATGTAGCAATGATGTAATGATCTAGTATTAGGTAGATCTTACAGCACTGTTCATGCCATAGAGACGAAACCCAAACCACACACTCTGCTGAAATATTCAAGAACAATATGTCAACTATGAGTTTATTAATGAGGCGGGGTCCCACGTTCCGGACCTTTTCCATAGAAATCCAACAAAGCCGACAGACTTGTTGTAATATACAGACGTTAAACATTTGCTGTTTGTGTCTACAAAATTGCCTTGCATCCTGAGCAATTTACCACATAGGGACCCTATCAAGACCTCCTTTATTTCTTGATATCGGCAATAGACGGCTGTTGTAGGCAAAACATTTTAAACAGCCCTCTCCACACATAATCCACGCGGCGCGTTTGAAGATTGAACCAATGATACCTTCTGTTTGTACATGCCAGAAAGGTATACAAACCTATAGAGTCCAATCTCAAGACCGCTACATACATGCACATGTACGTCAAACAGTTGTGAACATAGTCGCTAGTTTGCATGCGAGTATGCACCACAAGTACGCTGTGTATTTGCAGGGCTCTTCACAGTGCGAAACTGTATGGGAACAATTATTCGCGAACCTATTACGAGCAATTATCTACCTTTTAGATAGAAATCCATAGCTTGCATGAGACGTGCTGCTATCGTTAATTATGAACATGGATTTCAATTCTAGACTATCGGTAATTGTACTAAAATACACTTACCGGTAGTCTAGTATTCACAGGTTGACATCATGATCTTAGTCTTAGAGTACTGGGTGGAATTATGAGAATCGATGTTACCCAATAAGTATCAAGAATCATTGGTGCCTTTACATAGTATTCACTTGCAAGGTTCACACGTTTTGACCCTGGTTTGTCGTCATCATGGTCATATAACGTCACAAAGATAGCTGGGCAAATATTCCTCTATTTGACCAAGGAGGTTTAAAAAAACACTGTTCATGCCAAAGAGACAAAACCCCAACCATACACTCTGCTGAAATATTCAATAAAAAAAACCTCCTTGATTTGACCATGTTGGTGAAATGTTCGAATGAACATATTAGATTATACATTGATACGCCGTTGGAGGTTAGACACCCAACTAACAAGATACACAGCACAGATAAAAGTTATATGTGCTCAAACAACTGGATAGACTTTGCATACATTTTAACCAGCATGTCTTCAGTCTGAGTCACTGACGAGAGGTTGTGGAGGCTACCTGAAACGTAGGACTTTTCACGAAATCTTCCTCTTCCTCATAACTTTCTGTATATTGTGTACATCATCCATTTATTGACCAATCATATTGATCATTTCTCCACCAGTTCCTGCTCGGGAGCTTGCTGAAGCGACTGATACGCATGCGCATCTGGGTCACGTGTGTCACGAGGTGTTCTGTATGGAGGGGTGCCCGGGCGATCTGTACGCCTCGGACGAGAACGGCTGTCAGACATGCGGCTGTGCCTGCCCACAACTCAAGTGTCTGCCCTGCCCCAATGACATGTAGGTTATCATTGTCGTTGCCATTGTCACTCCCCCTCTAAATCGTAGTTCTTATCATAGGTCTCTTCACCTTTTTTGGTGTTCCCTAAGTTAGAAACGTTTCCCCATTGCTACATGCATTAAGAATCCTGTCAACAGCGACCACATGGACCAGACTTTCTCAGTCCCCTGGATGCTTTTATTCCGCAGTTTTGACCGTAAATTAAACACTACAGGTACGAAACTTGCAACATTGTCTCGTCTTTTAGAGCAGAAGACCTATCTGCCACCTTAAAATCGTGATCAGAGCTTGTCCAGAACATGAGATGTAAAAACCAGAAGTTCTGTTACAGTACAAAGAAAAGTATTTTTGTACAAGACATACTGAATTCTATGACAATACATCCATTGCATTTTCAGTTAAAGTGCAAATATGGAAACAATGTGCAAAAACATAACCCTCTTGTCTAAGGTAATAACAGCTATAACTGTTGTACATATCGATATCCCTGTGTCTGTAGGTACATGAAGGACCAGTACGGTTGTGACACCTGCCAGTGTGAGTGCAATGAGCTGAACTGTAACGACGCCTGTCCCGGTGGGGTGTATGCCAAGAACGAGTTCGGCTGTGACCTCTGTCAGTGTGAGAGCCCCTGCCCCCTCAGGGAGTGTCCCAAGTGCCCAGCCGGGTATACCAGAGAGGTAAATACTGTAACTCGTGAAATAGTTAAGAGAGGTCAGCGTGTAAAATAGTACAATCTCTTTGAAACTGAAATAGAAACTGAGGGCATTCTTGGGATGGGCCCTGCACGTGCCATGCACAAGTCAGCTGTTTGTTTACGAGAGAAGGCTGTCTTATCTTTGTCGGCGGTATGGTTTTGTCACAGCCTTCTTGAAAATTTACATCAAAATCGCATGATACGTACGTATGCGACCGCACCGTAAACCACAAACAACGCTACAAACGTTGGCGCCAAAAACATTATCTTCTTGGTGACTAACACGTTTCCTTGCCATCCTGTCTGTAGACACTGACGGACGGAGAGGGCTGTGAGTACTGCACGACAAACTGCCTGCCGGTGTTGGACTGCCCTGTCCTCGACTGCCCCGGACCGTGTCAGGAGGGAGAACACAGCATCGACGCTTCCGGGTGCCCTACCTGTGACTGTGTGGTCGTCATGCACGAGTCGGCTAACGCACCGGAGCATTACGTCGGATAGAGCTGCGCTGAGAACAATGATGTTCTTCTGACACAACCGAAATAAAGTCTAAGTTCATACACCCCTTTGCTCCGAAACTCTTATGTTCCGACACCCTATAACAATCACCCCTATGTATCACACTTCCTAACTAAACCTTATTAAATTAAACTCCAACATACATATGGCTATCGGAACATAGGGATGTCAGAAAAAAGGCGGTGTCAGAATACAGGACTGTTCCCAAATGCGCTCTTATGACAAATAAATGAAAAAAATGACCTTCTCCGTTCATGCCCTTATACCCCCCTCACATTATTAGGCGCGATTCGATCGGACGACGAGTCTGCGAGCTCTAAATTACGAGGAGGCATGACCATGATGCAGACGAAGAAATGGCAGAGTTTCCTCTTCCCGTCAGGGTCATGCCTCCTCATAAATTAGAGCTCGCAGACTTGTCGTCCGATGGAATCGCGCCTAATGTGAGGGGGGTATAAGGAAGATACCTGAGGAGTTACAGCAAGATTTGTATTTGGATGGTGGCGGAAGAACACCATTTCCCATTTTAAGACCTACTTACTTGTTGATTACGTTTTTATTGATATTTCTTCATAGTGAGGCTTGTAACACATATCATTACGAACATTGGAAATACATATGACTTTCTTTTGATCTTTTGGTTAGACTGATTTAACTCAATTTGCAGAATATTCTGTCAGTGGTCAGGCTCTCCAAAGTAAGGATAACTACACAATTTGCAGCAACAAAAATGATGTCACAGAAATATTCCATATCTCATCACACAATGAGGCACTTTGTAAGTCAGTCTTTATTGATATCTTTACTATGTATTGCAGTCTGGATTCGTTTTGTTTATACTGAAATAAAGTGCGTAATAAATTGCTACTTTAAGCAGGGCAGCTGTGAACAACCTTAGCTGATGTTGTCTATCTATAGCAGACTTTGAAGCGGAGTATGGTACCAAAGTAAAGCCCCTGTCCCACACAATCAACCATGGCCGGCCTCTTAAGTTAACCTTTCTTTCCCGGACCGTGGTCGAGAGTTAGTTGTAAGCAAAGCCATGTGTGAGTTGCAGGTTGGACGTTGATCGGAAAACTGGCGTACTATTCTATATCAAAGTGGTCTGCACCAACCGGCGATGAATTTGAAGAAAAAAATCAAAGGCAGGAAAAGACTAATTCTGCTTGCCGTGATCAGAGGAGCGAACTGGAGCGGTCAGGTTGTTTCGCAACAATGTCAGTTCGCAACCGTCAGTTCGCAACAAGGCAAGTCTTTTCGCAACATGTACAAATTACAAGTCGTTTTGCAACATTTGAATGTTATTAATTATGATAGTATTAGAAATCTTATAGTATTAGAAATCGTTTACGTATTCCTAACATAATTATACTCCTATCTGTGCACGTATGAACTGTACCGCCCGGCGCATGAAAATAACCGGGCTGCCAGGTCCATGCGGCCCCATGTTCCTCTGCCGCCGGGGTTGTCTTTCGCACCCGGTAAATTTTTACGCGAAAGGAGTATAATTATGTTAGGAATACGATTTCTAATACTATTAGGCTATCAAGATTAATAACATTCAAATGATGCGAAACGACTTGTACCTTGTTGCGAAACGACTTTGTACCTTGTTGCGAAAAGACTTGAGCTTGTTGCGAACCTATCCCACATGTAATCGAACTGACG
>NC_049981.1:16279046-16280542 GCF_000003815.2 Branchiostoma floridae | reverse complement strand
GAAACAACCTGTTACGCACTTTATTTCAGCAGCTATAGAATAGGTCGGATTCCAGACTGCTCCCATCCCAGCGCCGACCTTAAATTATTTGGGGAGTGGTCGGACCAAACCCATGGGAAGGTCCTGTCAATGTGTGATGATGACAGAAGGACAAGTCTTGGTTGCAAGGACAGCAGTCGGTTTGCGGTGTTTATACACAAACACATGACGTTACTCGCATAAACTCATGACGTGTGTTTATCACCTCAAACACGCGATACGGTTATTTTTAACCACTTATCCAAGAGGCGAATGCGTCTCCAGTACTCCATAGACACACATGACGGTCTGTGTACACCATTGTCTTAGCAAACCGATCCAACACACCATTTGATTATATTAGTACAAAATATAGGTAGCGCAGATGAGGCTTAACGTGTTTTTGATGAGAGTAAAGGGTTGTCAATAACAACTAAGTATCTAGGCCGGCTTTATTAAACAAACTATTGAAGTCAAAACAAGGCGATGAAAGTCTCATTAAATGCATATTTTACAGTTGTTTCTTTTTAACCCAGAAAACATTTGAGTTGATAGGCCTGATAGTTTGGTCTATTTTGGTTATAGCGTTTGTTCCAAACACAAATAGCACTATGAATTCACAAGTATCCTCAATGAAGAGTGCCGAAAACAGTTGTTATTATGACCTACATACTTTTAGGCATATGGGTAACTGACGGCAAGTAACATTATACGTTTTGTGTAACACACATATCGTCATCTTTCATTTCTGTTTTGCCACAAAATTCACTGGCAATTATGATGGATTCGCAAACAGCCAGTCACTTGCCAAGGTGGCTCTTCATGTGGGAGTGTCGTCCTATTCTGGATACGCGTCCGTATACACATTATAGTATAAGTTTGATGTATAGTAACAGCTAGCTGTCAATTTTCTTTATTTAGATTGCAACATGTAAACACTATGCGCGGTGGTGCCACACTACAGGGAATTCAACTAAAATCTGATTCAATGCATAACTTTGTAACAGAGATATGCAACAGGAACGGGCTCGTCTGGTGACAGAAACAGAAACCGAAGTACGAGGAGTGATCAAAAAGTTCTCGGCCTCACCCAGAAATAACAAGTACAACTCAGATTTTGAGGCACAACTTCATAGTATGAAACCTTTAATCAATATCCTCCAAATCACAAATCATTGGAGTCATTACTTTCCCGGCATTCGTTTTTTCTCAATTAGAAGGCAGGTGGCGAGAAAAAGAAGGGTGGAGTGTGACAATTTGACCCGCACACATCAGGTTGCAATTGTCCACTTTTTTCGTTATCCCTTACCTAACGTTACTGGGTGTCGCCTGCAACGTAATGATCACAATAATTTGAATTTTGGTACACATTTATATAAGACTTTATACATGTATGTGGGGTTATCAATACGTCCTCGGCTTTACCAGAGAAATAATAAGCACAGCTCAGATTTCGAAGCAGTCAGCACTTTTTATGG
>NC_049981.1:16190173-16278898 GCF_000003815.2 Branchiostoma floridae | reverse complement strand
AAATGAATATCATTATCATGCCACGTTATTATGGTAAATAATGAAATAGTGAAACGATTTGATGTATAGAAAATAAGTCTTCCGTAATGAAAACTAAAATGTTATTCTGTTGACAATTAAAAATAAGTCAAGACATGATAAACCTTTGTGTTCTTGATTATTCCATCTCAGTTTCTTCATTGTACATCATTTGTACATTTTTTAAACATTTCTCCGAGTTTTTTTCGCCAATTTATGTTATATCTAATCTGGAGAAATCATGTGATACAAAACGCTGAATAAAAGCATTGTATGTGTAGTTATCTAATTTGTATTAGCCATGATTTTAATTAGGAAGTGACTCATGACACAAAAGTAAGATTTGACAAAAAAATTCATCAAATATACTTCTTCAAGAATAAAGATTGTATGAACTATAGTTGAGAGCGCAGCGAGAGCGCGGTGAGATCGCCGTCCTAGTGGAATCGGCCCTATCATTTACCATTGTTCAGCCCTATTGGCGCTCTCGGCGCTCTCTCGGCGCTCTCATGGCGCTCTCATGGCGATCATTGTTGCATCGCCATCCTCGGCGCTCTCATGGCGATGGTATGACAGGGCTCCATACCATCGCCGTGGTGACGGCGCTCTCGCGGCGATGGCACTCCCACCGCGCTCCCAGGGCGCTCTCACCGCGCTCTCACCGCGCTCCCATGGCGACCATGGCGATTTCACCGCGCTCTCACCGCGATGGTCAAATTTTCCATCGCCGTGAGAGCGCCGCGAGAGCGCCGTCCCAGTGGAATGGGGGTATTACCTAACGTTACAGGGTGTCGCCTGCAACGTAATGATCACAATAATTTGAATTTTGGTACACATTTATATAAGACTTTATACATGTATGTGGGGTTATCAATACGTCCTCGGCTTTACCGAGAAATAATAAGCACAGCTCAGATTTCGAAGCATAGATGTCAAGTATAAAGTCTTATATAAATATGTACCAAAATTCAAATTATTGTGATCATTACTTTGCAGGCGACACCCAGTAATGTTAGGTAAGGGGAAAAACGTGGACAATTGACCTGACCTGAGGTGTGCGGGTCAAACTGCGCTGCTGGATGTCAGACACCCAATTCTTTTTGCTTGAAATAGGAAGAGAATCATTATCAAACATTTTGACAATGTCTTTTGTTAATTTACGGCATGGGGAGCTCGACCCACACATGTCTGATCACAATTCACATCACTTTTCTCTCGCCACTTACCTTCTGATTTGCAAGAAACGAATGCCTGGAAAGTAATGACTCCAATGATTTGTGATTTGGAGGATATTGATAAAAGGCTCCATACTATGAAGTTGTGCCTCAAAAGTTGAGTTGTGCTTATCATTACTGGGTGAAGCCGAGAACTTCTCCTCGTGCATCCCTCGTACTCGGATAATTATGAAGTCGTCACAACTCACTACCTTTTATGTCTATTTTGCACCTCCGTGAGTAATCATAATAAAGGTATTGTTTTGTGTCCGACTGTTTGCATATATATATATATGTCTCTAGATCTGTGTCCGGAGCTCCAACTTGAGAACCTCTATATGTACTGTGATGATATTTGGCATGTAAGTAGGTCTTGGAACCGGAATGGTCGATGTTGATTGGGGGCCGCCTGGTGAGTGAATTTGGCACTGCAACAGAACTTACGTGCGGCCTCTGATCTTCTGTCATGGAAAAACTGTGATCCTGTTGCAAACGCGTTTCGTTCGGCTGCTGACTGTTTCACATGACTACTGCTAATCAAGTCATTAAACATCATTTCAAAATACTGTAGAAGTATGCATTAGACTGCTGTAAATAAATGTTGCTGTCCTTTGCTCATGAAAACAACAAACAAAAACAAAACAAGACATCAACGTTCGCTTTTCACCCATTTATTTCCGAAGTTCCGAAGATATTGCAATCTTGTATGAAGTAAAACTAAATCGAAACATCATAATTCTCTTCCATCTATCATAAATTTCAGCAAAAGAACAATTCTACCAGAACTTAAAGGACTAAATAGATTCATACCGAATATATATATGCATTCTAACAGAAGACGCAAGTCGAGTAGCAGCATTAGATTGAGATTTTTAGTCAAGACGGAGTACCGTATAGTTAAGATCTTTATATCTATCATAAAAGCACTTTATAGCTTATTCCAGAATGCCACCATTATAATATTGAAATTTGACATATCAAGATTTAAAAAAAAGGTAAAAACGATGGCATTGTTGGTTAAATTGCCGTCCTATCGCGGTTTGTGGAGAACCGGCATCGGTATGCGGCCATGGATGGAACTTTTATGTCCACTGCCGCTCTACTCTGAAAGAAAAATGATTAAAAAATGGGTCAGTGTTTTTCAATTACAGAAGATAGCTGGATACGTTAGCAACAAACATGAGCAAAATAAGTGTCGTAAATTAGTGATCATCGTACCTTGGAAATTTTAGTTCGGCACTTCCAGGTATTCGCCGGCCTGCCAGTTGTTGTTATCTAGAATTAGACAGAAGTATCACAGGCAAGTTCAGGGTCACGGCATGATAACACGCAGACAAATATTTGCACATCACACATGGACATTGAATGTACCTCTGCAGACGTTCTCTGTCTATCTTTCTATCCCCGTCTCATCTCATCTCATCTCATATCTCTCTCTCCTTCTCTTTCTCACCTCTCTCTCTTTCTCACCTCTCTCTCCTTCTCTCTCTCTCTCTTTCTCACCTCTCTCTCTCTCCTTCTCTCTCTCTCTCTTTCTCACCTCTCTCTCTCTCTCATCTCTCGCTGTCTTAGCTCTCTTGTCCTCGCTCGCTCTATCTCTCTCTCTGCTTGTCTCGGTCAGTCTGTCTTTCTTATGTCTGTCTGTCTTTCTTTCTTTCTGTCTGCCTTTCTGCCACTCTGTTTCTGTCTGTCTGTCTGTCTCTCTCTCTCTCTCTGTCTGTCTGTCTCTGCCTCTCTCTCTCTCTCTCTCTCTATCTATCTATCTATCTATCTATCTATCTATCTATCTCTATCTCTCTCTCTGTGTGTCTGGCATGATAGGGTGGATGTGTTACCTTCAACCTGTTGCTCCGGAGCTTGGACAGGATCCTCCAGGAACCGCCCCACCTGCTCCAGATCAGTGTCCAGACCAGCCTCCTCCGGAGTGTCCTCATCTAGAATCAGTACATCAAACATCACATGAAGCTTCAATTTGGCATACATTGATAAATAAGTATCTCTATTGCGTATAGCATTACGCTACCACGGTATTACCAGAAGAGATGCACATGTACTATGTAAATTTTGAGTCAAACCTGTGTCTCTGTGTACTATAATCTAAGCTGTCAGTCCATACAGCGGTTGTGAAAAGTGCAAATCTAAAAAGAGTCACTTAGTGACTACAACATAGCGGCGAATCGATACATGTAGGTACATGGGCTTTTTAGCAAACTCAGCAGAGTCTCCAGCAACCTGTCTTACTCTCAGTCGCTCTCTTAATCTATCCAAGTCACACTCATCATCAGTCCTCTAGAAGCCTCGTTCACTCTGGTACATTTTCATTCCATGTCACATTGTCTAAGTTCACATGCAACAGCAGAGTGGTCTAAGGTCTAAACCGGCATCGATCTAGACGCGCTGTACACACAGATATAATGTTTTCGTCTCACCCTTTACCTAACTCGAAAGTTCCTACACTGTTAAGCGGTACCGGTTTACTAGCATTATTTTCTGTTCCTACTAAGTCCATCCCCTCCTGTTCTATTGTCTACCCCTCATCCCCGGACTCCCTACTTACCCATAGTCTCACGCAGTTGCTGCTCCAACTGTTCCAGCTGGGCTGCCAGGGCGGCAAGTCCACCAGTCTCAGAGTTTTCTGCACGTAAAACATTCGCCATCATTACAAGTCAGGTATTGAATTTTAACATGTTTATATGGTTTTCAAAACCTTTCCATCACATCACTCCTGTCTATGAAAAAAAAAACTTAAAGGAATCTAGCTTTAGCTATATCATATTGGCTTCCGGATCACCTCCCATCATAGAACTAGTGTCGTTTACTTTTTAGCCTTTGCCATGCGATCTGTGGGGAGAACAATATCAATGTATACACAAAGATCGCCAACTCTCTTACCCAGTTGCTCTGGAGCATCAAGACCCTGCTCGGCCATCTCCCTCTCCTCGATCTGCGCATCTTGAGCCTCCACGTCGACCAACTCTAGGTCCTTCTCCAAACCAACCTCCTCCTCCTCCTCCATTGCTCTCATCTCCTTCTCCTGCTCCGCTGCTTCTATATCCTCCTCCTCTTCCAAAGCTCTGGCCTCTTCCTCCAGTTCCGCAGCTTCTTTCTCCTCCTCCTCCTCCATTGCTCTCATCGCCTCCTCCTGTTCCGCTGCCTCAATGTCTTCCTCCTCCTCCATTGCTCTCATCTCCTCCTCCTGCTCCGCTGCTTCTTTCTCCTCCTCCTCCTCCATAGCTCGCATCTCCTCTTCCTGCTCAGCCGCCTCTATGTCCTCCATCTCCTCCATAGCTCTCATCTCTTCCTCTTGTTCCTCCAATTCTATCTCCTCCTCCTTCTCCATAGCTCTGGTCTCATCCACATCCTCTTCTTGTTCTCTCTTCATCTGTTTCAGTCCCTCCAGTTGTTCTATCAGGCGAGACAGCCGTTCGTCGAGACTGGACATAACAGACTCTCGAACTGGAATTTCTGAGAGCAAAATAATGGAGTTGTTAGTCCCAACAGAAACTATCCCTTTTCTAGGTCGTTGAAGTTGAAGCATCCAGGTGGTAAGATACGCAAGATATACAACTGTTACTCAAGTGACAGGAAAGATTTGTGACGCATGTTTATGACACATTGTGAGATGGGGGATACTGGAAGCTAATTTTTTTGTGTAAGCTTCCACTCTTTAAGTAAGAATTATGATGATGATAATGAAAGTGTTCTTACCTTCCCGTCGTTTCTTAAATTCATCCTGGAGCTCTCTCAGTGCCAGTTCAGCATCATCTGTTGTGTTCAAAATAAATCAAGTCAATATCTAGAATAGCCATCACTAAAAGCGAAAGCATAGTCCAAACGTGGCGCCGTGTTGGCGTACCGAATACGATGTTTGGCTCAAAACTCTAATAACAAGCAGAACCAATATCCGTCTGTGTCTTGTTTCATTCATAATTTAGATTAGGTCATTACACAGAATGTAACATTCGCGTAGGAATTTTAACTAAGTCAAAGACTTGACTGCTAAGCAAACGGGTTAAAGGTCGTCAGGGTAAGGAAAACTATGGCATACCCATCTCTCCCTCAGTGTCATCCTCGTCGAAATCTTCTTCATCATCTTCATCGAGATAGTCCGCCCTCATTTGTTCTTCCATTTCTTCCTCGTCCAAATATACATGACCATCATTTTCGTCTAGATAGTCATTATCATCTAAACCTATCTCCTCCTCCCCCATTTCTCTCTCTTCCATGTCATCTTCGTCAAGATCCTCATCGACGTCGTCTTCTTCCTCCATGCCCCTCTCTTCCTGATCTGTGTTTACAGTAGTGTAAAGAGTTCAGTCATTTTTCTTGAGTGTGGCTTCTTTTTACTAACATTTGAAGCGCTCTGTTTGTTCCAAGCTAGAGCAAACAATTACAAGTTCATTTCAGTGTGCCTAATCATCCTATCATGCCTATCGCTTGAATGTGTCAATCAACGACCTGACACATCGACCTGCGATCCTTCCTTCTCGTTGCGCCAGCGCTGGTCATGCATCAGCCAATCAGGTTCTTCTCCTGCTGTCGTTGGAGGGAAAGTTATTAGCCAATCGCGTCGCCGCTCATGGTCCAAAGGCAACGCCATTGGCTTGTAACTTTTTCTCCAGTAACAGCTAGGGCAGCTCCTGGTTGGTTGGCGGATTGTAAGCGCTAATCCGATGCCTTAATATAGACAAGCGGTGGGCCTGGCAAGGAGAACATGGTAATATAACAGTGAAGCAAAATTGATAACAAGCTAACACATAGGGGTACTGACCTCCCACAACACTGTCCAACCTCTCTAGTAGGGACTGTAGTTCACCCAGGCTAACTGTTTGGGGGATTAAAAACATTGGGATGATTAGATTAAATTTAGTACTAATGTACCAACAGTCTCGAGTGGTAGTAATGTCAGAAAAATAGAAATGAATGAATGAATGAATCAATAAATCAATCAATGAATAAATGAGCACATACCTTCTCGCTTTGCCCGACTGATCACCCCGGCATTCGAGGTGTCAATCAATGTTGCCATAGCAACCAGGGCCAGCAGACGAACACACCACTTCATGATTACCTCTCACAGGTTTCTGTGTGGTTCTGAAAAAAAAAGTACCAAAAAAAATGAAAACTCGAGGTCATTTTTTCTACACATATACATGTACATGTTTTTAGAATGTTGTCTGCGAAGCTGTCAATCGTGTCAGATATATTCTGCTCATAACAAGCATTACTCGCTCCCTTCAAGCGACGAACCTCTGTATCATAATAGGTTAGCTTCATGCATATTCAACATGTAGATAGACCGGTTTCTCCTACGCCAAGATGCAAATGATGAGGACGCAGTCTTGTGTGCAGAGAACCATTATTGTTGTTGAGTGACCTTTTACATGTGATTGCCTATCGTGGGAAAGGTGTGGACTTCGAATAAGGTTACATAACCCCCTTCCTTGCGAATCGGTAATTTTGGACGACTGAAAATTTGAATGGAAATTGTTATCTGCGTTAGTCAAAACTTTACGATGTATGGGGCATGTGTCGGCCGAAGGGAGTGAGCAATATTCAAATGAGCAGAATAGATCTGATGATGCTACAATTTGATATGATTGACAGCTTCACAAACAACACCTTTTACAAAAATATACAGTACCTGTTCAGAACCAGACTAACTCGGTTTTCAAACTGCAAGCCCTTAGAATTGTTTGTTGTTCTTAAACATGTCTCGATCTCAATAAAGTGAACAAAAGACCGATATCTAAAATCTACAGTTGTAAACTTTATATTTTCCCTTTTATTCAGCTGTCATGATGAATTTCGTTGGAATAAGTTTGCCAGGTCAAAAAATGAAGATGGCGTCGATGTTTTTGGAAGTGCGTCATTGCGATGAAGTGAGCACTAATGCCGAAAAAAAGAAGAAAAAATCGTACAATCTATATAACTGTGATTGGTTAAAAAAATTCAGTTTCCCATAGGAGAGTGCTTTCCGAGCGAGAAAACACCGTAGACTATATGAAACTTGGTTACACAAAGTTCGGCTGTGACTGCACTACAACCGCTCTGCGACCTGAGAGTTGAACGATCACTGGGCGAATTTTGTAGCCAAAATGTGTACATTTTATGTGTTTTGTTCTCTTCTATAAAGTAACGATTTAACACCTTGCGCCACATTCCAATTATGGTTATGAAATATTAGATGAAAGGTCAAACAAATCGTTTTGATCGCTGTGTGTTCAGTGATTGGCGTCTAAAGGAAATTGAGTATATAACCAGACAAATCAACGGCTATTCACCAGTAGAAGGGGAGAGTCATGATTTTTTCTCTTTCTTCTAACATTAAACCATCCCCATAACCTCGAGGTCAGCATATACTTGTTTTGGGCTAGCGATACGTTTTGGCAAGGAGGGTAAAATAAATCTCCTTTCCACCTCCTTGGTTTGGGGTGTTGTCGCCGGGTGAGTTGTCGAAGAATTGGCTTGCAGGGAGCGATCTAGCCTGCGGGGTTTACACCTAGGATTGTCAGTGTGTGGTGCATTCCAGAAGCAGTTTTGGGGGAGGCACTTTTAGGAAATATCCGGCAGTTTGTTGTAGTGTCTCACGAAGCATGGAGTCTTTTCTTCTCCGGAAATATTCTTACATCCTGAATACTTTCTATACTTGATAAGACTTGGGATGGAAAACAAAAACGTATGGGAGCCCGCGGACACAGGGTCGGGGATATGGTAATCTGCCTCCCCGAATCTGCATTTCGCAAGATTTGACTACTAGTATACGGAAGTTACTTCACTGTGTTCAGAATCTAGGAGTTTGACAACTATTTCTGAATTACATTACTGGTTTACCGATTTCTTCGTTTATCGGCAAATTCACAAGGAATCATGAGCATAAGTTTTGTATTCATTGGAAACAACACAACAGCAAAACAACAGAACAAGTGTCCTATTCGCATGACATACGCACACAACTGCACCTTGGCTACAGTTAGTGAGGCAGAAACTTTGAATGCCTCTCCGTGTATTGTCAAAAACTACGTGTACATAGAGCCAGAAGAAAAACTCACCTTACACAGAAAATGTCCAGAGTCGAATGATTGGCGAAAACAATAGAGAGACACGAGTTGGGTAGATAATGACCCAATTTTAGACAGCCAATGGGAAGCGTTCTACGACTTCCATATATGGTCATCTGAAGTCCCCGTATGTGCATACGTCACAGGGGACTGAACATTCCTGTTGTTGGGGAAGGAAAAAAATCAACAATTTTCTTTCTCAAGTCTCCTTTATAAGGTTTGTATTAAGTCAGACACAGTAGCGATGAGAAATAGACGATAGAAATGCTTGTAAAATAGGTTCAATTTGATAACGTATCAGTTAGAACTCCTATTGGCATATTCAACGATTTAGCCCGTTATCATGAAGGATGCGCAGCGAAGCATTGCGTCAAAAGTTACCCAACTGGTAATACAACTACTTCTGGATAAATCCGGATTAAAAGGGGGCGTGGGCAGATCGTACCGGAGATGAACTTTTTTGAAGTTTGTCGTTTAAAGAAACACTTTTATAAACGAGATATTGTACTGTGTATCCTGGACTTGAAAACTTTAGGTGTCAGACACACAATATTTTCCAGGTGCATGTTTTGCCAACTAATGAGTCGCGCGCGCCGAAGCACTGTACCCCTCGGGCGACAACACAAACCTAGCCTCGCGAGGAGGGCCAATAAGCGCCCGACAGCGAGAAATTGTCTAACACGGGATATTGTACAGCTACCACCTGTTAATTGGAGAGAAGTTCAGTTTCCAGACTTTTATATGATATCTCATGAACCCCAAACAAAATCCAGGTTCAAATGAAAGAATTGACCCAGCAGACATTCTCCTTATGTTACACATGTCAACTAGACATTTACTTTTTAAGCTTGTGACAAGTACTTTATATAGAATATCTATGTTCTCAGTCAGGCCTTCCTATGCGGATAAGGATGGTAAAGTTAGAAGTCGCTCAAATAGTGTGAAAAATTCGCCAGTAAAAGGAACCGTAGTAACGTTAAGGATAACATTTTCCCCTTGAAAACTGCGTACACATGAAAACCTACGCTGTTATTCGTTAAGGATAACATTTTCCCATTGGAAACTGCGTACCATTGAAAACCTACGCGGCTAAACTCCCCTAGCAAATTGTTCTCCCCATTCGGCTAACTTTTCCAATTTTTCAGCCAGCGTAGTAGACACTACCATTTTGAAACTGTAGTCTGAAAAGGTCAGTTGTCTAACGCCATCATATCATTGTGGAACAGGTGCTTCTCGGGTCATTGGCCTGGGCATGCGCACAAGGTAAACGAACAGAAACCAATACAATAAATACCTTAATTACACGTTAAGAAAGCCACGTCAACTTTTACAGACAACTTTATTACAGGGTTCAAAATACTGAGTATTTTCCTTTCATAAGTGCAGTGGTGCTGATACTACTCAAAATTACCTGCTTTGGAAATTTTATATTACACCACTGATTTCCTGTGCCTTCAGTCTGGGAAAGCAATGTTAGGAAATGTTATTGTCATTTAGGTAGAACTACAAACCTAGGAAGGTTTATTAAACCTCCATGACTGATGCACACCTCAAATTTTACCTGCACTTACCTGTGTACACCCAGTGTACATGGACCAGTGCAGGTTAGGTGCAGCTTGGGTGAAGGTAGACATCAGAAATACCTGCACAACTCCAATATTACCTGCACTAACCAGTATAAAACACAGTACATGGACCAGTGTAAGTTTGGTGCAGCTAGATATTAGGAATACCTGCACAACTCCAATATCACCTGCACTAACCAGTATAAAACACAGTACATGGACCAGTGCAAGTTTGGTGCAGCTAGATATTAGGAATACCTGCACAGCTCCAATTTTACCTGCACTAACCAGTATAAAACACAGTACATGGACCAGTGCAGGTTAGGTGCAGCTAGATATTAGGAATACCTGCACAGCTCCAATTTTACCTGCACTAGCGTGTATAAACACAGTACATGGACCAGTGCAGGTTTGGTGCAGGTAGATATCAGTGATACCTGCACAGCCCTATTGTTACCTGCATTTATGCAGATGGTATCTCCAGCCCCATATGTGTACTCTCCAAGCAGAGGTCGAGTCGCGGAGATATACTAGTAGTCGAAAAAAATAGAGCCTAGGAGGAGCGGCTCTGTATTTTTTTCGAGTACTAGTATATCTCTGCGACTCGACCTCTGCTTGGAGAGTACCATATGTGTACAATGTTTGCTGTGGGACTTTCTTGTAAAAGGAATAAGGCCTGTCTTCAAATCTAACATGTAACAGAGTCACAAATCTAATGTTGTCTTCTCCATGTATATATGAATGAATATGTCAACATATACTGTTTGATTTTCATATCCTTTTAATCTTCTTTGTCAGGTGATTCTTGTTTTCTTACTGTTTGTTATCATGAGAAGATAACTGTTACAAACTCATTTCAATCTGATAGTGAACAACAATGTTGATGTACTGGGTGTTAAACAAGAAAATTGGTGGTCTTTAGCTAGAGTTGTCATACATGTACAACATAAGTATTGATGTTCTTATATAAAACACAATTGTTCACATACACAAATATAAATAATAGAGCTTTTCAAAAGAACAAAGGAAATTGACCTCTTTTAGTGGTGAAACCAACATCTGTGAAGGGTTGTAATGACAATAAATCAGTGTTGCTGGAAATAATGATTTGAAATTTGTGATTGATATAAAAATGTGGGCTGCCAAAGACAAATACAAAACAGTTGATCAGGCAGTCAGCATGCAGATAGTGTCTACTATGGCTGTTTTTTGTCTTTGTTGTGACCTATACTTAGCTCTACTGGGCAAAAATGTACACTAAAGGTCTTCATTCATTTAAATTGATCCAGAACACAGCATGGTGGTAAAAATGAAGAAGGAAAAACACCATTCCAGGTGAGGTGAGGAAGCTTGAAACACTCTCTGGAACAATGATTGCATCATTTGCACTAATTGCAGGACAACCAGATGTAAATTTTGTAGTAGAACAATGCAATATTGTGTTACGTTTTGAATGATAGACAGGGGTGTGTGAGTTGTCAGCAGACAATGGGGAAAAATTGAAGTGAAATTAACACAATTCTATGGTCAGTGAACAAGCAGGGCAAGGACATGTAGACACCAAAAGGGAAAACTTTCAAGTTAGCTGTCAGGTAACCAAATTTCACAATTTACATGTAAAATTCTCACATTACCCTTCCTAGTGAAGTTCAACAGAAAGTATGGTCAATTAAACATCTCATATCACGTACAATGATTTAAACAAGTGCTTTAAAAAAGCTGGCATTTTGCCAAGGTTTGCGTGTGTACACGGTTTTTTCTAGTTACATGTATTGGAATGTGCTGAAACTATTGTTTATATTAAATGGATGTAAAAAAGGAAACAAGAACAATTGAAAATCACCCTCCCCTGGACTCGATCCCGGGTCGCACGGACCGTAGCTCTGCAAATCAGGCTGACGTCAGAGGTATTTGTGTAGTGACCCCTGAACCCGGAAGTCACTTCCCTGCATCCTACTGCACTTTTCAGAAAATGATATCTCAGCAATCGTTTACCCCCTGCTTTAACATTTTTACATTGTCACGGTCTCCATAGTACATACTACAAATCTGGTAAGTTAGAAGGTCCAGTTCTTTTTCGATAATACAGGGCGATCAATGAAAAATCGTGGCAATTTCCATTTTCGCACTGGAAATCCTACTAATGAATATTAACTAAGTCGCAAAGGAATCTGGGATAGGCTATATGTAACTGTTATATATATATATATATATATATATATATATATATACGATTTATTTGGAAAACATTTCATCTTTATGAATTGGTAATACAACATTAAAATGTAAGAGCAATAATTTGATTATATGCTGCATCAATCTTAGGAATATCATACTTCATTCATTTAATCTAATCAAATATCAGGCCCCATTACGGACCACAAACAATGACTCATGACAGAGCTTTTAAGAAGTATACAAATGCATTGCAGATTTTAAACAGGTCCGTTCATCTCAACATCTCAACATCTCAACATCACAACGGCGACTACTCTGGCCACAGGGCATTTTGCCACTGCAAGTGGCAAAATGCAAAAATATATATACATAACTCAAAGGCCAATGAAATGAGCAAAGGCCAATGAAACAGAATGGAACATCCTAAAAGAAAAATGATTGATTGACTGACCAAGGAGGTTAAAGAAAGAGCTCTTTCTTTAACCTCCTTGGACTGACTGAAATGATAATGGGCACCACCCTATACATGATATGCTGTTGGAAGGCGACTAGCTATGCACTTGTAAAATCTTCCCCACGGCTTCAGGTTACTTTGTTTGTGGCTTCATTTGCTTCCTGAGATGGTGATAGTTTGGGAGAATCTTCATCAGGAAGTCCAGCTGTAGGGTCTGGGGCTGTGGGAAACAGTTACAAGCAAAAAAGTTAGAACTGAGAAACCAAATACAAACAGTCTTAAGAAATCCTTCACATATAGAGCAACATCCGAATGGAACAAACTATCACATGAGTTGCAAACTGTGAGCACATCCAAGAAGTTCAGACAGCAGCTAGTGAACCACATGCGAAACTCAGCTAATGACATATGAGGGACTTGATAATTTTGATAAGGCACATGCATTGTTTGATGATCTTTTATTGACATGTTATATGTTGTGTATGTGACAAACTGTATGTATGTGTATTATGTGTATTACTCCTGGAGGAGTAGTTGTTGCATTGACATGTCAACAACTAAAGGAGTCAATGAACAATAAACAATAAAAAATAAATTAGGTGGACATGATCAAGATCTTGTTTTTCACCAGTGTTTTCATCACAGCTAAAGAGTTTATTTGTGGTCTCGGCACTAAAAACAAATCTACTTGTTGCCTCCTATCATCTCAAAGTTACAACACTCTCACCAGACTGAGTGTTCCCTGGCCACAATTTGCCTCACAGTGGTCTCTCACCAGTGTTCCCTGACTAGACGTGGTTACCTGTGGTCTTTCACCAGTGTTCCCTGATTACAGATGTGCTTACATGTGGTCTCTCACACACTGTTCCCGAAGTACACTAGCGTTTACCTGTGGTTTCTCACACACTGTTCCCCAAGTACAGAAGCATTTACCTGTGGTCTCTCTCCTTGGACTCGTCGTACGCACTTCTTCCCGTACACCACAGTGTTGTCTGGGATGACCTCCTTAGAGCTGACCTCACAGAAGGACCCGATGACACAGCCGCTGCTCAGCTCTGTCTGTCTCCCCACACGAGCTGAAAGAACCCAAAATAGTTTTTAAGGTATTGGAATCTAAATATCTTAACCAACCAACCAACCAATTGATTGCAGCAAGCATCAGCCTTGATTATAGCAAGGCGGTTTAACCTCCTTGATTATAGATACTTAACAGTTTTAACAATAAAAACGACACGATAGCTGCTTCTTCAGAGTAACTTGGCTGTATTTCAGTGTTATCAAAACACATATTAAACAGGGTACTACACAACACCACTACCACAGTTAGTTCTGTGGACTCTTCTTGCACTATCAACTCCAGGGTGAATGAACTTAATGTAGTTTCTTAACGTTTCTTAAGAATAGTTCTTGATGTTGTTGTTTTGGACAATACTGTTCATGCATTGACTGGAAAACAAACGAAAAAGGTATAAAATCCTCCCAACCTTTTGCCTCAATAACATTGTTGTCTCCTATTCTGAGTGACTCACAGTCTGTAAAAATGGTCAAGGACTAACTACTGTAAGTTCATTTATATGCATGCAAGATTTTTAAGTTCACGTATTTCGCTGAGACCTTCTCTTTGCAAAGTAATCTACTTGCAAAGTCACAAACTGTACTACTCTCCAATCCTACCTCCCTCCCCACACCTGCCGTCACAAAAATGTATCTGACAAATTTGCCGACAATACTCAACTGATAACAGATTTTTTTCAGAATGAAGTAACTCCAGCCCCTGGCTACCAAGAGAAAGTAGTCAGCCCATCCAATAATGATAACAATAGTATCATTTAAAGGAAAACAAATCACAGGATCCATTTATAAAGTTTGTTCTTAAATCTATGAAGTTCAAAGAGCAATCAGCAAAAATTGTTCGGTTGTTCTGCAGTCACTCAGTGGTGCAGCCTCTATTGGAAATGTGGCTTTTTTAAATTTTTTTTTATCTATGCTGTGACCACACCTAATCATTAGCAGCTGTGCTGACATTTACAATACATCACGCTGGCGAATATCGGTGAGGTAGATAGAAAATCATGTACTAGATATGTATTCAGCACAGGGTTGTAGCCAGCACCCGTCTTTCCGTTCTTTGACGGAATTTTGAAGCTCTGGACGGAAAATAATTTTGCCCATTTCGTCCTCTGTGACCAAAAAATATTGATATGTAAAGATATCAAAAAATGTTTTCCTTGTGTAATTTTTCACCAAAATAGATGGCGTTGAACAGCTTAGTCTACCCGTAAAATTGACACCTCAAAATGCAGGAAATAGCATTTCAGAGGGTTTAGATTTCAAAAATTTCCTGTGGGGCATGCCCCCGGAACCCCTAGGAACAGCGCCCCTTCGGCGTGCAATTGGATTTAAAATTGAGGGGGCGGAAAATTATTTCAGGCTGGCTACAACCCTGATTCAGCATAAAGGATACTACAGCCAACTTCAAACACATTGTTGACCCCAATTTCCATGGTTACTGGCTCGGGAGCTGTCTTGTCAGCCCTGAAAATAAACAAAGAAATGTAGTGGGCAATTCTACATTGAAATGTGAAAGTGTGTACTGTCATTATGTTTTACTTATTTTCAAACTGTCTGTTCATTGACTCCTTTAAGTGTCTGCAATACTAAAATACAACCGATTCTGATTGTATTCATCAAAACTGATATTATTCAATGTACATCATACATGTAAAGCATTTATGCCAAATATACAAACTTTTCCTATGTGTTTATGTGAAAATTGACGAAAAAAAAATTAACACTGCACCATCAAAAAACGATTTCCAGACTCAAGGATTTTGTCACAAACTCGTCACTATCGTGAAGATGTGTATGAATAGTACAAAATCAATAAACAGACATTGAATTTATCTAAGACAATTTCATACATTTTACTCTCCATTGAGGGGAACGGCCCATGTATGTGAAGGAATATCAGACATTCATTGGTCTGTAAGGCAATAAGGGTGACCTAGATCCATACAAGACATGTTGTCAATCACAATTATGAATGGTGACCTCTGACCTGTTGATGATGAGAACTTGTTCTTCGATCAGGTTGCTCTCCCCTATAACGATTGGTCCTCCTTCAGCAATGATGCGTGCTTTGGGATGAACCACGGTTCTGGAACCTGGGGGGTGTCAAAATATATAAAATGCTACTTTTCATTCAAAATGCTCAATTTGTGCTTTCAATTTGTCCCCAGAAAAAGATTTTTGAGAGACAAAGTCCTTTGACTCATATCAAAGTTTAACTTTATCAGCAGAACAATTTTTGACACTATGTACATGAATATTACAAGTTTATAGATGAAATTAGATTTGTACAGGGTATTTCTCATGTCTACAGAATGTACCTGCACCTACGTCATAACCTGCAAGTGCTATTTCATACACCGGGCGACTGTGTGTGTGTGCATTTTTTTGATTGCTGTAGTACTGATCATTACCACCTGTAAAACACCTCAAAAAGAACTAAAATGGTTACAGTATCCAATGTGACCCCATACCTACTACTAGTACATAGCAGCACCTTACATTGGGAGCTTGTGTAACACAGGCTAGTAGTCTATCCGGTATGTGACCTAAATTTATGACAGTCACATCACACCAGCTTACACAATAGGACAACTGATCATGACCCCTTACCATTTCTAGTCCCTGCCACAAGGCAAGGAAACATTGGTTTGTTTAGTCTGTGGTCAATGGTATCTTTCAGTGCGCAGATGAGATGAGTTTACAGTAATTAATAAGCTAAATAAGTGAGCAGCAAAAACTGAAAACTGTAAAATGTTGCAAATATTTCATAATGGTTAGTTATGCTGTTTATTCCCTTCGTGAAACGAAGAGTTTGTTTTGAGTGCTGTTTTTTTGTGAGAGGGACGTTTGTCAGCCTGATAACTGGGGAAGGCATGGATGGATTGTTTTGATATTTGGTATGTGGGTAGGGTTAGACATGACGAAGGAATGGTAGGAATTGCGTTACGGCAGGGCGCTCTGGCGGAGTGTTATTGTACTGCAGCAGAACTTCCGGTTTTGATATTTTTTTTCGGGACATGTTTGGGTGATGATTTTTAAGTGGTAAGTAGCTGTATAAATGAATAGTAAGGTGTGTAAGTTTTGGCCACTTAGGGGTTTTGCTGGGGCGGTGAAAGTCATTCTTGTGTTAGGTTTTGAGAAGGAATTATGGAAGCAGGGGTCGATGGATCGGAATGACTGTAGGTATGCAGATAGCTTAGGTAGTGATGTACGTAATTGTATGATTATTATGCAAATTAGGAGGTAATTGGAAGAATGCAATAGGTATGTTTGGAAACCGTTGTATGGTGCGTGTCTGTGTACAGAAAAGCTCGCGAACGGCTGGACACATTGCTCTGATATTTGGTATGTGGGTAGTTCTTGAGAAGGAGAAGAAACGTACGAGGCATTTTTTCGTTTAGTGGCTTTTGACGGTTTTGCAGGGGATGTTTGTAGGTGGAAAATGGGTTTTACGCAATCGTAGGTATTACGCAATCGTGGGTATTACGCAATCGTGCTATATTTAGGTAATATTACGTCATGCCGATGGGCTTCATGCTTACCCCGTCCCAACAGGAAGTGATCCCAAAGGTCATAGTTGCGCAATAGAGAAAATGGTTTATAGGGACAGTACATTATACATGATGGGGTGTGCATGTTCCCCATAAGATTTGATAATCTGTAGACTAAGGGCAATGATGATATTGTATACAGGGGCGTGTATTACACGTTTTAAAAGGGTTGCACATGTAACAGTTACTACCGGTACAATACACTGATGAACAAAGCAGGGTTTGTTTTTCACAGTAACTTGCAGTCATTGATGAGATTGTTTATAGGGAGTTTACATTAGACATATGGGATACACAATGTAGTGGACTGCATTGTGAAACAAAGAATGTTACGACATCATCATTGTTGCAACCATTGATACATTTGCTTCCGACGGTGGATTTGTTATCCTACCTGCTGAAATTGGACAAATTTCTTGTCGGGATAAGCATTTGGTCTCTCTTCCAAGGAAGAAATTATGCATGTTTTATGTTATCCCGGACAGAAAAGGTGTCGCGAGGCGTATAGTCCTATTGACTGACAAGCCCCGTGCGGGCGGATAAAGCCTTTCGCCACGGCACGGCCATTTGTACTGATATGTGGCGAGAACGTTTGGGCAAGAGTTCCAAGTCGCAAGCCCAAAATGGAAGTTATACTTTTATGTCTTGTTTTCCAACCGAAGTAATGTAGAGTATATAGCTCACAACAAGGACACAAGTGGTAATTAACACAATCACGTCATTTGTACCGACATGTCGCGAGAACGATTAGGTGAGAGACACGCACGGGGTCATGTCAAAAGTTCCATGAGTCACAAGTCGCAAGCCCAGATGGATAGTTATACTTTGATGTCTTGATTTCTCTGCAATTTAATCTAGGGTAGGTCGCAGGTGCTAGTTAGCAGATTCATGCCGTTTGTACTGATAGGTTACTAAAACGATTGGGTAAGAGAAAAGGGGTCATCTGAAAAGTTCCATGAGTTCCAAGTCGCAAGCCCAAAATGGAAGTTATACTTTTATGTACCTGAGGAGGAGCATTCCGTGACGACACCAGCCATCACATTTTGGAGGTGTTCGCTGGGGATGTGAAGATCATTTATGTGGATCTCACCAATGACGGCGTTGATGTGGTCAACGTTATTGTTTTATGTGTTATTTTATTGATATTTTGATGCAACAGTAGATTTTAGCCCAGTCAATATAAGTCTTTATCTTCAAAAGACAATGAAAGGTTTTTGCTTTGTCCATGGAAATGAATGGACAGGACAGTTTGTGTCATGTGCACAAACAAGAAAGGATGGATGATAGAATACTTTTAAAATACAGCTACTGCCTAAATCCCTTTTTTCGGCGCACCTTCCTATGTGACGGTCTCCATGCTTTCTCCCAAAAAGCGTAAGCAGGCCTTCTTCAGCTCCCGTAAATCGTAGAGACACGGTTTCATTTTACACAATTTGTATCAGGCCATAACGTACACATACATTCCATTCCATAGTAAAAACCACAAACCCTTTGTCTTCGCATTATATTCTACAACTTCTCAATGCATTTCACAGATAACATTGACCACCTACTGCCAAGATTCCAAGTAACTTGCCTTTTAGATTCTTAATGACATACAAAAGTCTCCAATAATGTCGGCCTGACGTAGAAAACGCTCATCCTGACATGCACCTCACAGTTTCATATTTAAAACCAACAACATCCTCTCAACACCTTGCCTTCTCACTTCCACTTACAAGTGACGCTCTGTGGACGACACAGAACTAAAGCTAGCCAATGACACGTCTACATATAAACCCTCCACCACCGCACCATCACCCATTTCACGAAGGTTGAGTTCTGCGAACGCTTGTTTTACTTGTTTCAGTGTTAGGAGCCAAACATCACTTTTAGGTGTATCTATTGCTATTAGATCTAAAGCTGAGTCACACATCATTATATTATCTAGGTGCACAAGCACACACACACACACACAGAAATGTTCTTTATCACACACGCACACACATATACACTTTGACACACACCTAAATACTCAATATATAAAAAAATATCTCTCTCTCTCTCTCTCTCAATATATATATATATATATATTGATATTGATATTGATATATATATCAAAGAAAAGTAAAACAACAGAGCTATGATTTACTAATGGCTACTTTAATGATCCATGGAAAAACTGTCCACCAATACCAAACAAATTCTATCTATTAGATCCTGATGTTTGGTGCATATTGTCCAGTTATCATAACATGTATGTTAAGACATGTATTCTACAGTTTTGCTATCATTGTGTCTTTCTCCTTTTTCCATGCTTGGAGAGTTCTGATCATCTCAAGCCTTTTACATGGAACCCTATATAAACTAACATTACTAGTCCTATCAGTGAGAATTCTATTTGGATTATTCAATGTAAAAACATTTTTGGAGGAGACGAGCACTTCGCTCCCTTCCACTTCTCATCACTAACATCATTCAATTTCTACTCAACAGTGTTCTTAACTACAAGTACATTTGTTATACTGACTGATCCCAGAAACTTTATAAAAACAAATGATACAAAATGTGAGTTCCAACATCAAAACAATACAGGGTTAAGTCTTAAAATACATGTATGTAGCAAAATAGGAGTTGATTATCATAACCTAGTTACATACAATTGGTAGATGGTAGATATAAACAAAATAGCCCATGTGTATATAAAAAAGTATTAAAACATTCAATAATGTGCATACACCAAATCTGTCAGCTTTGTTTTTCACCTTGAATTTCACTCAAAGTCAAAGTTAAGCCCAGTTCCCTCTAACTTCTTTTTATACTTTGCATCAAACGCAGTGTTTTGTTCCTCGGTGAACAGCGATTTCCAGTCACCAATGACGCCCTTCCTTGCAATGACACTCCTACAGCTGACATCAGTTGCTTTATCATAAACAACTTTCATGCTGCGAAAGGTACAGGCCTCCACGATGCTAGCCACTTGGTCTTCTTCTAGATCTGCCTCTAAGAAAGCAGCAACTTTCTCCACAGCTCCTTTATTATCCTTCTTCATGTCTTCATACTTCAGAAAGAGAAAGTGGGGGTCATCACGCATCTGCCACCAGCCGAGCACGTGGTGATAAAAATCGCCATACTCCCATCTCCCATTGAGGAAGTCGTCATGGAAGGGTTCCCAGTCCTTCTCGTTGTAGCCAAGCCTTGTTGCAAAGTGGTAATATGAGACGGCAGTATCCTTTGGGTTTCGCATGATGGAGATTATCTTTGTGTTTCTCTTTGGACTGGCGATTCCTCGTGGAGCGAACTCTCGATGCAGGTGGGTACAGATGAGTCGCGGCGATGGCTTATCCTTCAGGAAGCGATGATTGGTCCGCATCTCGTCTCCGACTCGATCGTCAAACTCCAGGATTCGTCCCGGCGCTTCTGAATCCATGGTGGTCTCCGAGGTTTTGCCTGCAGCTCGTAAAACGTTGTTCACGATTTCCGCACACCAATGGTTTCCAGCTTTAGGAAAACCAACGACGACGACATCATCATCACGGATGTGGAAGTCGGGCATGGCTTCTAAGTTTTCCTTGGGCGCACACCCTGGGAAGATGGTCCCCTTGTACTCAATGAGCCATGGAGTCTTTTCTTGACTCTTACCCGCCATGTTTGGTTGAGGACTTGAGACTTTGTTTCTTTCACTTCACCTTGATTTTAGGATTTTGTTGTTAACAGCTCAAATACGCTGTGAGCAGAACACTGCAAGAAAACAACAACATCAATTTCGATTCATTATGAATTTTAGTTTAATACTGCATCAGAAGGAAAATAGACTATTTTTTTCCAAATAGCCCTTAAATCAAAACTGTGGACAACAGAGAATAATTTGAGGTAGAATTGAAATAAATTGTTGGACCAAGACTAAAAGTGTGGACCAGGTATATTTGACAATATGGACATATTAAAAAAAAAGTATTAAATTGTATTTTCTCTTTTTGTTTACAAATTTTTTGTGTTTTTTTGGGAGCAGTTTGCAAACAAACCACACTCAGTCTGGATTGTGCTGGTTTTAATACGACAACCAAAGAAAGCAGACAGATACTAGTAGCTGTATAAATGTGTCCAAAACTGCAGTGTGCTACAGTTGTCTTCAGAACTGTCTGTGTTACATGTCAATACCGGTTGGACTACATTACTCCCAGACACTGACGAAAGACAATGGATGCTTAGTCTGATACATCTGACCTTTTACAAAAGTTATGTAACTTGTGTACAGTGTATCCTTATTACTTCAGCTGGATTTCTAACCACGACATGCTATAATTATAGATGCAAAACGTTTGCAGTGGTTTTATGTTCATGGTTTTCGCAGTGGCGACTTCACAGCGAACTAAAAACAATTTTCCATTTTAGTATGTGACTACAGTCTATGACGCTACCGTGAACTTAAAATCACCGCGAACACTCCATTTTCCAACTACCGTGAAAGTAAATCCACGCGAACTTAAATGCATTTACAGTATTACTGAGTGATTAAGAATAAAATAAGGTTGTCCCCAGTTCCGGAAATTTTTCATCAATCTAATTCATTGCTTTTACTGTTTTATAGAGAAATGATTTTAAAAAAACAGACATCCAGTGTTGGACACAAATACATATAAAACCACAAGAGACACAAGCATCATCATGGGCATGCTTACCATCACTGTTGGAGCTTATAATTAGATGGGATGGGTCTCCCACCTAGACTCTTCCACAGGATAGGGCCACTCTGGTCTCCTCTGACTGAGCTCATGGTCCTTTTAAAAACTTTGGTATGATACAGGTGAAGACTGAAGGTACACGTTTTATATTCATGTACTTTTCCATGGATTTTATTATTTGTGATTGGAGGGATCAAATTGAATGATTGCTGTTGTTTGATTGATGGATCAATTTCAATTTAATTAATACAACAACTAGAGATTTGTATGTTTGCTATACAAGTATTATTTCAAAGTAGTCCCCTCCCAGTATACTCAATTCTTTCTACAAATTTTCTTTCATTAGATTCTTGTCTGTGATTTGATTTGATTTGATCCGATCAATGACTGACTAATAGTAATTTCATCAAGGGTTAAACTGAAGTTAAAGAAGCTTTGAAAAATTTACTTACCCATGTCTGAACCAACTCATCCCTGACCCGAAATCTGAATGACACACACATTCAGTGTACAAAATACTTTTCTGAGCCAGGTTGCAAAGTCAACCTGGGGCAAAAACTAGGTTGCACATCTGAATTTCAAGTTGCACTACCTACAATACACTAATTTCTAAAAATAAAAAAGGTACAATACCAGCATATACAAATTCATATGTGATTTCATAGAAAATTTATTGGGGTGAGAGTGTGTGTGTGTGTGCAAGTGTGTGATTGCTAATGTTCTGTTTTTTCGATAATGTCCATCTGCTGAGAAGTCAGCAAATACTGACATGTTTGGCTGATATAAAACGAAGCTGCCTCAATCCATTTTTTCTTCCAAGTAAATTGACATCAAAATCACCCAGTATTTCGAGCCCTGCTATACCTTAACTGTACATGTGGGATAACCTACTAGTACGTATAAAACACATGAGCCGGATAATGACTTAAAACTGGCTAGTCAACCGCATGGCTGGCCAAAAAATGGACATTGGCTCCACAGGCTGCAGTTCTCGTACCATGAAACACACACTCCAGTCAAGTGAAAATGAGAACCTAGCTTTATTTGGTTTGGGACATCCTCTAGGATAGGATGTTAAGCTGGAGGTTCCGTGTTTGAAGAGAGCCACACCTCAAGTGCAGTAAAGATCCCTCCACGCTTAAAGATATTCCCTCCACACTTCTTCTTTATCTCGCTGTGAGTGGATCAAAATTTACAGTCTGGTTCTGGGTTAACATCTTTTAAAAAGGTAACTTAGTCAATCCTTCCACAAATGTAGTAAATATAAATAAATGTTCCACAAATGTGGTAAATATAAATAGATGTATCAGAGTTGTGCCCTTCGTACAGATTTCTATCAGCATTCAGCACCTTGTGTAACATTACTATCATAGCCAGGTATCCAACCATATCATAGCATATTATAGCTCCTGAGTCTCTTCTGTCCTCTCATTTGCGAAGAGGACTGAAGAGACTCAGGAGCTATAATATAGTTGGATACCAGCCTTCATGCACACAACTACACATGTATACACCACTCTGTCTTAATATACTTATTTACAATGTTCAGGGATTTTTGGGTGACCTAACATCACAAACTCATCACGAAGCAAACATATGTATATACCTTATTCCATTTTGTATACTACAGCTGGATATTGTGTCCACTGTGACTTTGAAGATACTACAAACCATCCATAACTATATTTGCAAAGATTGCTGCACTGGAGATCTCTCACTGATCATGAGACATAGACACAGCTTTTTTTCAAACTTAAAAGTGGGGGATACAATGTTTACAGTGTGTAACCCAGTGGATAAACGTTGATGAAGGCTACTTATCAAACATGTCTTGAATAGATAGAATGTCTCCGAGGAGATGTTAATGTTAGTAACATGTGGTGGTAGTTACAGACCTGTTCACACTAACACTAAGTAACAGACTACCAAACAATCATATTTGCTGACCTATAGTGATGTCCCCCTTCAGCTCAGCCTCCGTACAGACCACGGCACCTGGCATCACCTTCACCTGGCTGGGGAGGTGGGAGGACAGTTGTAAATTTTGTGCACTGATCAAGGTAAAACTAGTGGGGAGCCAGGGGATTTAGACATTGACACTTGACAAAAACTGGGCTTTTGGATGGCCTTTAGCACGATGAGAAATGTACAACTCTTTTCAGAACAACTCCATGGCTTTAAAATGTATCTGTTCACAGGTTTACATGTAAGTGTGCATGCACAGCTAGATGCAGTGTGAGTATTATCATGTCAAAGTTGAAGGACCCCAGTGTGACACAACCAGAACCCTTGTTATTTTTCTGTATTAAGCATTATTTCCACAAAAACTATCTAAAAGTTATATACTATTACTAAACACCTTTGTCTTTTATTAGTAATATTACCCACAAATATGCATCTTGATCAGATGCTGCACAGTTTGTTCTACAAGTAACATTCATAGCTGCCCACTCTCTTAGTCTTTGTTCTCTCACATAGACAGCAAGAGAGGATGAAGCAACTCAGCAGCTTTAGTTTGGACACCAGCCTACACTTTGAACTGTTACCAGACTATTGGTATATTCTCTATTCTGCTACTAAATTTACATATCATGTGATTCAGATTGAAAGTCAGACATCATGTTGTTAGCCTACCTGTGTCTTTTCCTCATGGGGCTGTGACTACCATGGTAGCATAGAATAGGCGTTACATGCATTTGTTAGCAACATATTTTAAAAGAGCATACATAACGTTATATATCTAAAAATTAGTTGTGATAACAAACAATCGTGTACTAGAAAGTGGAGCACATGTATCTTATCTAGACTAGAAGGTGGGGGTATATAATAGGCTACAGCAGACTACAGAATGCTCAGCAGGTTGGAGTTGGAAGTCTGCAAACAAATTTTTCTGTAGCCAACTGCTCAAGTTCACTGACTGCTATCTTTCAAGTTAGGGAGGGGCCAAGAAAGTGGATTTTGCAACACAATTTAAGCTATCATCATAACATCGTAGATATCATGTGAGTATCCTACAGTATCTCTCGATGGTCGACGTCATTCTAGAAAAGCTTATATCTCCTGATTGTTGATCTAGCGCCTCAAAACGGTTAAATTTGTGACGGACATATTTTCCTACCTCTTCTGTGCCGCCATGATGATGAAGATGATGTCAGTTTACTAATTAACCGACAGGTGGCGCAGTTTGACGGTGGAATTACGCAATACTTGCTCGTGTAAAATCGGGAAACTTCGAAAAATTTCGGAAAGGGCGTGTAGCAGTTTTGACCAATCACAACTAGTTACTCTGTATATCTAAAAGCTCGGATATGTTCGGTAAACTTCGTGACCAATGAAACAGCTCCCAGGATCCCGTGCGGTACTCTAGGGTTTATGATACTTTTTTGCGTCACAGCACAGTCGTCCGTCTTCGTGGAAGAAGAGGAAAGTCAGCGTCTCAAGCCTGTTTTTCCAGTTTTTTCGTAACTCCTACGTTTATTTTAAGGCTTCAAGCCCAACCGGCAAGCCTTATGTTACTTACCGCCCTAGAGAGAAGTAATAACAGTCAAAATTGCGTCGAAAAAGAAACGAAAAAAGAAAACAGAAACATGCCTACAAAACGGGACAACCAAACAACTCTCATGTGAGTATTGCACAGTTTCTTTGAAATCATTTTCTGCCATGTTGATAATCAAACTGCATATTCCCTGTTCTTGCACTGAACTTGAACATCAGGACGATAGCTTCCACTTGTTTTGTTTTTGTATGATATTTATCTCGCATGACAGGATGTTGGATCTTTCTGCCGATTACAAACGTCATTTCTCCCAACCTGTCGTCCTTCATATGTGAAGTTTTCCTGTATTTTTCTACACCCCAAAACCTGTATTTATATTTCGTCCGTGGTCCGAGGGTCCCTGCACTGATGTTATTGTTTTGAACTGTGTTTCGGGAACTATATTTAGATGGTGGTACGAAATATGATCAGCCTTTCTCTGACAACTAGGCGCGGTTGACGAAGGAGAATTATAATGAGAAAGGTATCCGGTAGCCATATTGGATTTCTCTTCTCCACAAACACCCTGGTCGTCTTTCCTGGCTTTGTCCTCGTTATTCTGCATAGAAAAAGCAAATATACCAGACAGGGTTGGATTCTAAATTGAGTTTTTTTTTAATGTTGACTTAATTTGTTTGCCGTTTTATTGTCTGGTACGATAACGTGAGAACTTAGGTGTGACGTGTCAAATTATTTAGCTTGGATGTCAGACTGGCCGGTACCCGGACTCCTCGGCTCTTGGGACAACATGTCCTCTAGGAAATACTACATCATTTTTGATGAGTTCATAATTTGCACGCATCTATATTGCTGTGTCATATCTATGACAGAACTACAAAAATATGCAATGTACTCACCCATTCACAAAGTATAAAATATGACTCGTGTTTATGAAGGTTAGACATAACGTTACAGGTAAACAATATAATTTCACAAATTCAATCTCTACAACTGGATAAAAATGGAGATTACTTCAAGAAAATCTAAGTTGCACGTGAAGACATTTGCCCATGAATATTGCCGTGATAATGCATTATTTGGCAATGGCAAATGGACTTTGGTTTTGCTGAGTGTGAGTTACACAATTTTGTTTGATAATGAACTTTGGTCTCTTGGTGTTGTAATGAATCAAAGAGGCCCTCAGGAACTGCCAATTAAGGCAGAATCGCAGAGCCATAAAGATGTTAAAGGGCAAGGCTGCTACACCAGCAGTTTCCAGGGTCACATTTTTGAGAAGACAACCATGTTCCACATCTGGTATTGATTTTGTTTGCCAAACTGGATCCTGCCAGTCAGCCTATACCCTATTTTAGCTGACAGTACCTTTTCTAGCAAATGTATTGGAAGAAAGCACTAGAGACTTGTTCAGCCATGAATTTTGAAATGATGAAAACAATTAAGCTGTCTCATATGTAACATTGGGGTTCAAGCACAGCCAAACTGCCTCTAGATGTTTCACATAACTTAGACTTTGTCCCACTTTACCCACAACAGAAAAGACTTGGAGTCACTCATTCATGGGTTCTGACCGTTCTCCTCTACTTGACCCTGTCCTCCATTAGAAGACTTGGCACCTATAATAGGTTTGAATACCAGACAACAGGATGAGTGGAAAGATATGGTCACGTCTCTTATATCAGCTAGCTCAAAATCTTTCCTTCGACATTCTGTGTGTTGCCAATTGGGCAGTGCCCATCTTTATTCCTGTAGCCCATATGCCACACACTTGTGCGCTGCCTGGCTCTACAGCAGGGGATATGTTCAACTGTCATATTGTTCTTGTTGAGTGTTAATAAAACAACTTGATTAAGAGACTGTTCTGTCTGTTTGTAGCACCCTTGCCCAATCACTAGAAGGTGGTTGTCTGTAAAGGTCCTGATGTTTCCATTACTGTACAGTATGTGATAATGTGATAACTGCATTTACACAGTACATTACTTTTTGTTCCCCCACAGACGACTGCCCCAAGACTGCTGCTCAACCCCTACCGGTGGGGCCGGGTGGTGCTCCTGATGTTCCTTCAGGCGAGACAGACTGGGGAGGGGAGGGGGTCAGCGCAGAGGAGGACGGCCACGGAGCGTTCGCGCAACGTGTCTTTGGGGTAAATCTGCAGATAACATTGATGACATTTGGATAAGTATACTGAAAATGCTTTTGACATTGCCATGTGGCAATTTGGTTAACTTTTATGGTAGGGGAATGGTGGCACTCAGTTTGTTTCAAGTAGTTGAAGTTACCGGTGGTTGAAGTAACCAATGTCATGCAATGCATGACAGTGTGCATGTTTGCAGTGTGATGAGTTCAGGAGAGGTCACCGCAAAAAAACTCATATATGAAACTACAGGGAGTAAATACTGTTGTAAATTTGGTGTCAAACTACAAGATAAAGATGATTTTAGGAGGGACAAACCAAGATATTGATTAAAATTGTGCTTGTCCAGGATGGGCTGACCCAGTACAGCAGTGAGCTCCAGTCCCTACGTTTCCAGTCGCGACTCACCGACTCGCGGCTTGTGGAGTGGCAGGCCGTCCTCTGGCGCAGCGTACTATTGGTGGAGATCCCCGCAGGCATCCTGCCAGATGGCAGCAAGGAGAGGTAGGTTAGAGGACATATGCCAGGAAGAAGGGTGTATGTATTTAATGAGATTTAGCAAAATAATCCAGGTATTGGCAGAGAAATGGACTAAATTTTAAGCAGTATAGCAGTGCGACACCATTATTTCACAGCTGGGGGATAAGTGGTTTTATGTAACCATCTTGTATTTTTCTCCCTAAGTTAGCCAGTAATAACATCTAAAAGAACAGATAACCTGAAACTGCCTTGAATGTGTCATATTGGAACGAGAACTCTCAAGTCTCATTTTTTTATTCAAGAACTTTTTTTTTTTTTCAGTTTTGTCAACCTCCTTGACTATGCGGAGGAGCAACTCCAGTGTGAAACTGTGCTGATCTGTTTCAAGAAGGACCGAAACGACCGCGCCTCCCTGATCCGAGTCTTCATGTTCATGGGGTTAGAGGTCGTGGCCCCAGGTCACCCTGACATCCCCGACAATCCTGATTACTTCTTCATGGCCTACACCATTGACTAGACTGGCCTGATCACCCCCATGGCCGTGAATGTGGTAGTCTAAAATACTGTCTGTAATCGGTTGAGAATAGGATGGGTTGCGCCATTTCAATCTTGGATGATTTATAAAAGAACGATCAGTTTTGATGTGAATTGGACTTGACCACTTCATACATAGGGGTGTTTTTGCCTGTGCTAGTTTGAAGGTCATTGAGTGAACTTATCTAATGAGAATGGAGGATAGAGTAAGAGTTTGTGAACTGGTGGAACATGGTGATGCCTTTTTTCCATGTAAAATTTGTAACATATTACGTGATTGGGTAAGCTTAAGTTTCGACTAAGTTGGTTCTGATTTTTGTTGTTTGCTCAAAAGTCACTACGAATAGACTTTGCTAGATTATATGATGTACAATGTTCTAACAAACTTATTTTGTGTGTACTGCACTTATGTATGTTTAGTTCATTAAGATAAGTAACACCACATTGTAATATTTAGGCTTTTTGACCTGCTGTGATAAAAGGATGTAACATAAGCAGTATGTTGAATTTTTGTCTGATAAGAATTCTCCAAAATGCAGTTACATAGTGAAACTACCAACCAAACATTTGTGTTTGATGTTCTGATTATGATGCTGTACAGTGATGTATGGAGAATATGTTACAGAAGAATGCTTCGATCAGTTTTTGGCGACGCCACGGGTCAGAGCCTTCCTAATTGTTGTTTATTTCCACATTTATGACACATGTATCAAGAAGTAACAATGGAAAGACTTTGAAATGGAATAAAAAGATGGTCAAATGGGGAAATACATGTAGGCTATTGTGCCAATAATTTGCACTTATTTTTTTTTGCATTCCTTGTCTCAAAACTAGTTTATCTAATCAATTCATATTAACATAAGTAGAAATATTGTTAAACTGTTTTTAGGTTCTTTGAATGTCGTCACCCTAAAGAAAATTACTTTGCTTACATCAAAGATGAATGTCATCTCAGTTAACATAAACCTGGATATCCTGTCACGTTTACACCGAGGATACTTTTGCATAGATTTACTTGTATTGGCTTATTTCATGAACCAAAAAGCTGTCTCTATGAAGAGTTGTAAATGAGCTGGTGTTCTCATGGTTGAGGTGTACGTCTGTGTGTTCAGTTTATCTCGTGAACATGTGCTGGTGATGGAATAAAGCCTTGTAAGAAGCAATTGCAAATGCAGTGTTGTTTTTTGCTTCGTTTTTAATCTGAGCTTCACAATGTACATTAGCCCCGTAGCCATCCTACAAGCTCGTTCGCCGTCCAGAGTACGCATGTGCAAGGTAAAAGGTGAACGCCTCTGACTTGTAAACAGGTCTTGTTGGTGGCATAACACAGTATTTATCCACGCCCCCGTGGTCAACAGCTGGCAGGTCGGGCGAGCGCAATGCGTCACAACCAATCCCCAGGTTCTCAACTTCTTTTTACAAAATATCCTGAAACACAGACGGCAAACAGGCAAACACACCCACAACAACACCTACAAAAATGCTCAAATCTGGTAGCGCGCGGACCTCCCAAGGAAATAAGACGGCGGGAAAATGAAAAGGACAGAGTGGAACATGAAATTATGTATTTAGGTCCCACGGGATTATGATTTATGAAATACATTTTTTCTCCACACCTGTTATGTTACCAATTTGATTTCTCGTCTATAACAATTCTGACCAACCACAACTCAAAAGACATACGAATATGCCCACGACGTCGCAAAAATCGATACTAACAATTGACACATTTTACACTTTCTAACCCTTCAAAGCAATATTATTCATGCATGCTCTATGCGTTCTCGTATCCAATCCGTATACAGTCGATAGTGTAAGGCTGAGATTGTGTCATTTTTCTTAAATATCTTGAAACTTGATCAAATGGCTTCGTTTTTCCCACATTACTCTGCCCTTCTAATACGCTATGAATATTGTCCAAGTGTAAAAATGCTACATGCAGGTTTTAGAGATGAGTTTAACTGATTATATTTACCTTTGCGGAAGGGAAACATGTTGATTTTGCTCTGTTTTTCCCCCAAAACAAATAAAGTCAATGACCTATACTAGACGCCTGCCATTATTTTTTAAGTAAACTGGGTAAAAGTAGCGCCCCAACCTGGGGTGTTTGAATAATATAATGTTGCAAAATGGTTTAGGAACAGAAATAATTAGAAGGGTTGGGTCACTGGATATATAAATTTGGTGAAGTAAGAATAAACAGTTTATTGAGCAGTACTTTGTTAGGTTAGACAATGTAAAGGTAGACATACATATGTATCTGCTTGCAACTGTTACCTCAGTTCTAGTTGAACATCTTACAATACGTCTTGTTACAGGATCTTCGTATGAAAAAGAACTAAAGGGGTTTATAATATCGGCTCTTTAACAGCATGTTTATTATTTATTTATTGAAGAAACAATTTCAAACATATTTGTATCTGTTTCATCTCAGTCTCCTTACTGGGTTTTCATGAAATTATGTATTTAGGCCGCGCGGGGTCATGAAAGGCTGAAATAGTATTCTCCATACCTTGAATCTCACTGATCCAATTTCTTGTCTATAACATTCTGACTACACCACATGGAGGTTACAATTTGCATAAAAGGTTTACGGTTCAACCACACCGCCTTTCATGCACACAGCGCAAAAAAAATTGAGATTAATATTATCAGATAAAAAGATGTAAATACTCTCCATCCCGAAATACTGCTAGCGCTTATTCATTCAGCCTGGCCATTGATCTGTGCACACAATCAACAGAAGAAAGTAATGCCGGAAATACCAAGGACGCCATATAACGTCCCTGGACGTACCAATCAGATATATCACCCCGCCCCCGCACAGACGTGTTATCGCTAGTTGTGGAGTTTGTCGGTCTGTGCGTACGTGCTGTCCAGTCGTATGGCCATGGAGAAAAGGACGGGGCAGTGTGTCGCCATCCTGGTCTTGTTGGTTCTGAAGTTTTCCTCGCCCTGCCCAGAGGAGTGCTTCGTGCAGCACGAGTGGAAATTTGTGAAAAGGAAGAGCTGCATGTGCCCGACCCAGCGAGACAGCAGTTATCGGATATCGTGCGTTTCACGTGGAATAACGGTAAGACAACATCATCCAGGGCGCGGCCACATACGTCGTGCGATATTTAAGCAGGCTGTGACAGGACTAACCACCGACAACGATCCTCACTTGTAGCGACAGTTGAACTTTGTAGGACCGACACATGCATGGCTGTCCCCCAGAATGACCAGCTTAGTTTTCGCGATCGTATGGCGTGTGTGACCGCGCCCTCACGGTCACTCTTCTTGTACGGAAAACAGAATTCATTCATAGCAAGCCGACAATATTCAAGAACCTCGAGCTCTATACCTAACACGCAAATATATACCCACAAAAACTCTTCAAAAGTCAATAGATTTGTAAAATATTTTCAGTTGGGAGTGATTTGATAATGTGTAAATGTCATGACGAGCCCCCTTTGACGGAGGCGTTACTCACTACGTATACCTTTCCTGTGCGTCCTCAACGAATTTGTTTTTCTTCTCCGTGCAGGTTACCGCTGACAGAGTTTGCAGTGCAGAAAATCATGGCCTGACGTGTCTGAATGACGTACCTACTGGGTTTGACCAGTCCGTGACTGGAATCATGCTGAATGATCTGTTCAACCTCACCACCCTCACCAAACAGCACATCCCGCAGCTACCCAACCTCATCACATTCGGTATAACCGGCAGCACCATCCAGGCTATAGGTGGGTGTGGGGATATGCCAACTGTTTTGACTAAGAAAAATTACAAGATTTTTGCAGACGTAGGAAACAAGCAATATAATTAGGATTCCGTGGGAGGATTTTTTTCAATCATTTGAACTGGCAGCTAGAAATAGAATCTTGTGATAGGTTGAAAGAAAAATGTAGAATCAGGTTTACAGAGATAAAATAAGAGGAAAGAACATAGCAATGCTAGCATACATTTTTTCATATTGTATGTAGTAATTTTAGAAATAGTACGAAAGCATACATTTTAGTCTCTCACAAATGTAACCAAGCAAAACAATCCAAAGACAAAGTAAATTTTTACATTGATTTTTAAAAACACTGATGTTTTGAAAACGCATTTTAGCAATCTAAAATATGTATCCAATTTCTAGATCTATTCATACATATGTAAGACTTACCCAATCAACTATCGGCAACATATTTCATATTGAAATGACGCCTTTATGGCTGATGGCAACATTAAATTTTGGCTGAAAATATCCATGGTGCAATAAAATAAGTATTCAAAGGGCGCACCAGCAACAATAAGAACATAGAGATAGTAATGCGTTCGTTCCTTCTTGTACAGAAGCGGGTGCCTTCTCCTCCGTACCGACCATAATGTCAATAGCCATCCGGTGCAGCCGCCTCCTGAATATCGATGACCATACCTTCTACAGCCTGCCCAGTTTGGAGACAATCTTTCTGGATCATAACCTCATCAAGACAATGTCTCCGAGGGCGGCCGTTGGCCTCCACAGCTTAAAGAAGATGTACTTGCACGACAATCAACTGAAGGCGGTACCTTTTGAGGCTCTGTCACTGATCCGTCGCTGCACAACTGTGGCGCGCCTGCTGTTTAATCTTGAGGATAACCAAATCAGCACGGTATCGGGAACGGCTTGGAGGATAATCGTTGACTCACGGCTCACCATTTTTCTCAAAGGCAACCCCTTAGTTTGTGACGGTAGAATGACATGGCTGGTCTGCAACGCCACGACTTTGGCTAGCTCGAACATTGTTTTTGCTGGCAATCTTCGGTGCATGTCCCCACCTGAACTGACCGGCTACCACTTCAAATCGCTCCACACCAAGTCACTCTGCTTATCTTCAGAACCGACATCCGCATCCCGATCTGCAATGGCATCCACATCTCCAATGGCAGAATCTACTACGCTCCCTGAAAAGTCATTCGGGACCACAGGTTCTGCCCTGACGCAGCTGGCGAGGAAAACAACTTTGGGTACCATGGTCAGTACCCTTGGCCTTGTACTGGATACGAATCTTGCTGACGGAAAACAACCTTCAATTGACTATCTTTACATACCTCTCGGACTTACTGTTACCGTTATAGGTCTGTCAATTGGGACGGCAGTGGCGGTTATAATGCACAAGAGACGTGTTTCAGGGAGAAGACAAAATCAGGTCCTCAGACAGCACGGCGTCATCATCAGTTCTCAACTCATCAGTAATCGGATGTACCAACACTCTGCCACAGGGGATGTCAACGACAAGGAAGAGCCAGAAGAAACTGTGGAGGATTTCGCAAGACACAGCGTCACCATCAACACATCTGAACTGATCTCTAATCGGCTGTACAAATGCTCTGGATCTGCTTTGGACAACGCCAACAAGGACACTAAAACAACAGAAGAAACTGAAGAGAACTCACAGCTGACACCTTACCTCACTGTACCTTTCGATGCCATCAACAACACCCTGCATATCGAGCCTTACAGCACCGTCAATTTGGAGGACATTCGTAATGAAGAAACGGATAAAGATTTGCACCTGAAGCTTACATCGGACGGTATCCTTCCATCGGGTGGAAACCCAGGCGCCAAAGAAAAGAAAGAAACTGAGGAAAATTCGGCAAGACATGGTCCCTACCGTCAACATCACGGGGTCACCATCGACACATCTCGACTGATTTCCAATCGCCTATACAAACCGTCTGCTAACAACAGCATCAACAAGGACACTGTAACAACAAAAGAAACTGAGCAGAAATCGGAGCTGAGACCTTACCTTACCGTACCTTTGGATGCAATTGATAACACCCTGCATATCGAACCGTACAGCAGCGTCAATTTGGACGACATCCGCGACGAACAAATGAATGCGTCGGGCGGTATCTCTCTAATCCCAGAGGTCCAACAGCACGATGAGATGGAACAGCATTCCTTCACGCCTCTAGACCAAATTGTCGATCCCTAAGCTGACATTGCGCATTGCTGCAGCAACACGTCAAAACACCATAACATGGGTGTCAGAGAGCACAGATACCAGTTCATATACACACAGCACAACATAGATGAATGCACAACTCTACAAAGAACGTATTTGACAATACCTAGTGCACACAGAAAAGGACAGTATGTATCCAGCAACCCAACCACTGTACATGACATCTACCTTTTGAAACGTTAGGTTGGTTTTGATCATAGAAGGCAGATGAAATGTGATTACAATGAGACAAAGTTTTCTTCTATTATTATAACTCTTTTAATTAATCTACATGTAGTCAGACTGTGTCTGGTTTTTATATATTTTCCGTATTCGCATTTTCGTCGTCATCTGTTGTTATGGTTTGAGCACGAAACATTCTTAGTGGAAAATAAAGAGTTTCACTGATACAATTGTCCATGCTGTCATCTTGTTCCACTGTTCCATTATCGACTTGTCAATGTTCCGAACTAGACTTATTCAAATTGAGCTGCTGTGATAAGGACAGCATGAAATAATATGAACAATAGATTTCACAGTATCGTAGTATCAGTAGTATTGTTTGCTTTTAAGTAGATATGAATTCGAAGTTTATTCACCATTTTCAAAAATCTTGGTCAATCATGATCTAACATCATAAATTTGTTTTAAGATCTTTTATTGAGTTAATATTGTAAGTCAAGAAAAAAGCGCTGCACTCAAGTATTACGAACTCATTCTAACAGCTAGTGCCACATTTAACATGTCACATAACCGTCCTTTAGAATAAGTTTACCATTTTTGATACTCCTGCCTTCCTATTTCGTGTCTATTTACCGTATGATCTTCTTTTGAACTGATGCTATGTATTCTTACTTCTTAGCCACTCGCGATCGTGTAAAGGCTGAATTGAATAAGGAGAAATCTGAAAATAAGGACATTCGGTACTTATAAGATATTGAACGGTATATTCAGATCATAGTCATGCCAGGTATCAAACATGTTTTTTTATGTTTTGTTCTGGGAACTTGGGAGGTTACTAGTAGGCCCTACGTCGCATAACCTAGGGGTCCCGCGCGGTGTCTAGCCGATTTAGGCCCCGGCCGGGCTCTGAAGTACTTCCTAAACTACCCCTTTGTAGCAATGTGACGTTTATAGCTTAATTTCAGTTGAACGGGGCCTTGTCACAATTTGGTTTTCGGTCCCAGGCAGAGCGCCTCCTTTCGTTTTTGCTTCAAACAGCACTATGAAATAGATTGGGCAAACGTGTCTTCCGTCTAGCCTGATTGCCGTCCTAATTACAGTTTGCTAGGAGCATACCCCCTTCACCTATCCCCAGCCTCACTAACTAGCGACTAGAGTATATAAACTAACTACGACGACCCGCGCACGTCAATCAGTGGATGAAAAACGTTGTCATATTTTAGGAATTCAAACTGTCATTTCGCTTATACAGTTTCATGATCAGGTATTAGGTTTTATAATGGAACTCTCTACAATATTCAACACGGAAGCAAATATCAGATCCGGTGAATTTGAGGAAGGCGGTCTCCCAACACGTGGGGAATTGACATTAGCTGTGCGGTACCGCTTCCTGGGCGCTTGACCCTAACCAAAGGGGTGTTTCCTATTCTTCAAGCACAGGTTGAGTCGCGGAGACTCAACATCTGCTTGGAGAATAGGTGTTTCCAGTACATACATTTATGGAGGTTACGATGTGATTTTGAGGAAATCCGGCGTTGGACTACACCAAAAGATATTGTCACTTAAGTTAAGGATGGACTCTGAATCGATAACAGACAACGTGCTACGTAGATTCAGAACGAAAAATTATGCTTCACGAATAATTTATGTATAAGAGCGGACTGGCTACGGCGAATTGATATTTCTCGCGAAAAATGCCATGCAGACACCCGTTTCTACCGTTATGAGACAGGGGCATTCAAAGCCAGTCGTTTTTTCAGGGTCGCTCCATGTATTTGTTTTGTTGACAGATTCAGATTCCTCGCTGCAAAGCCAAATTTCCTGAGTGGAAGGAGTACTGAAATTCCACATATGTTTAGACTAAAGATGTGTTCTTACACTAACAAGGCGCATTTACTATAACAAGGTGTGTTTATACTATCCAGCTGTACCCTTGAACAAAGAATGATGTTGTTGCACAAGTAAAAAAGATACATCTTTTCTTGTTTACTATGGGTATCAAAAGCCTAACACTTCACGCATATCTGCGAGTTAGTATGAATTGTCTATTTTACACTCTTTGTATTAGGTAAAGTTCGGGACGAAAAAGGAATTTTTCGGTTGGACAACGATGGTTCAAAGTTAAAACAACTTCCCGCAAACTCCACATGTACCTAAAACAAAAATTGAATATGCAACTCATACACACTTTATATGCGCAAAGGCATAAATGGGCGGGCCATTTTGAAAGTTACCATGAAGAAACCGGCTTAAGGTGAAGAACATCACTAAGACAAATGCTAAGTAGTCTGGTATGTTGTTCCAACAGCTGGGAACATGGCCAGAATGGGCCAAACTAAGGGTTAACTAGAGTTCGGCGACCTCATACCTCCATGATATATTGAGTGTTTTTGTCGATTTTATGCTTGTTGATGATGACTTGTATGTAATGATATTCGTGTTATTTCTACTAGTTGTGTGGATAGTTATCACATGGGCCTATGGTAACATGCAGCAGGTGTGTGGAATCTTTGTGATGTTTATATTATCATGTTATGATAGTACTGGCAACTTGCAAGGTAGAGAGTATGTTTCAGAATCCATAACAAATTACTGCGACACATCAGGATACAAACACATCTTCAACACAAGCAATAAGACACAAAATGTCCATCAACCAATACCCACATATAGGTTACGGGGACAAGTTTATGCCAGATATATCAAAGTACATACCAACACAACATCAGCGTAACGCCACGTGGAGCACGAAACATCTAACAGCATAAACGAAGTATGACACACCAGGTCCCCAAAGGCACAAGTGGATGAATACAAAGTTAATTATCATATTCAAATTGTCCAGGATCGGCAAACAGTTGCTCTAAGGAGTCAACTGTTACAGATGCCCTAACCAGTTGCTATATGACGTCAACTGTTCAGATAGGGTACTACCAAACACATCCACATAATATATATCTAATAAAACCGAGTACATACTAACAAAACTTCAGCGTGACGCAAGGTGGACCACATAACATCTAACGGCACAAAAGAAATATAATACAGCTTGTTCCTAAACGCACAAGTACATAAATACAATTTATTATCACTTTCAAAATTGTCCTGGTTCCCCCCAACAGATGCTCTACGATGTCAACTGTATATCGCAGATATAGGGGTGGTTTCTGATATTATTACATCGATTATAACGACAGATACGGGGCCCATAATCTAATCACTTCCAGCAATCATCACACCCCACCAACACATCAAGTATGAAATCAATCCACCAGCCGTTCTTCAGTCGAGGCTATCGTTTTCCCCCCAACAGTTGTTGTCAACTGATAAAAAAAACATATGTTCATGGCTATCACTGGCGAAACAAATCACCTCATCACCTGCTTGGAGATAAGGTGATTAACAAAGAGGGAAACCACGATGCCTGTTCCAATATATCGCAGATATAGGGGTGATTTCGTATATTATTACATCGATTATATCGACAGATACGAGGCCCAAAATCTAATCACTTCCAGCTATCATCACACTCCACCAACACACTAAGTATGAAACCAATCCACCCAGCCGTTCTTGAGTCGAGGCTATCGTTTCCTCCCAACAGTTGTTGTCAACTGATCCAAAAAAAAACATATGTTCATGGCTATCACTGGCGAAACAAATCACCTCACCACCTGCTTGGAGATAAGGTGATTAACAAAGAGGGAAACCATGATGCCTGTTCCAATATAACGCAAATATAGGGGTGATTTCTGATATTATTACATCAATTATAACGACAGATACGGCTCCCAAAATCTCATCGATTCAAGCTTTCATCACACCCCACCAACACAACAAGTATGAAACCAATCCATCCAGCCGTTCTTGAGTAATCATCTACACAGACAGAGACACATAACAGAAAATATAACCTCCATTCCATGACATTTCATGGAGGTAATAATCCTAGCCCACAAGAGTGTTTAAAGGGTAACCCCTGGAGTTGGCGGTCACGGTCCCCCGGACTGCCGCCCACCGACACACACGTGTGCCGCAAGTACTCCTGCCTCCCCCGCCCCGGGGCACGCTGGGAAGGCACTTAACTCTCCGTAATGAATCACATATAAATCTGATCAGAAGAACCGCATGGGTCAATCCATTGACTTTCCTAAGGGGAGACGTTTAGTATTTGTCCGTAAAATCATAGTTTAGATATCAAGTCTCTTAAACGTTTGACATATTAGTCAGTCGGGATGAATATCTGTTAGTTCGTGATGAAGTTAACAAAACAGGGGTGTCTATTATTGCAGATGCAATAAAAATGTGGAACACTCCACCATTCTAAGAGGGGAGTCCAACTTGCGATCACCTTACCAGTTGGTTGGTGTCTTCTGTCTTTCTTAACACGGACTTAAAGCTCACAAGCGCCTGTCCCAACAATCTCGACTATCCGTGACGTAACGTTGACGTCATTTCCCGTCCTTGGAGTTCTCCGAGAGGATTGTGGTGAGTCGGGATTTCAGTGGAGGGAAGCAAGCGTGTTGGCTGTGGACGGGCATGGCTCCGAACGGACTGACCTTGCCTCTGGGGCTGCCATGGCTCCTTCTCGCCACGCTTCTGGGCTCGGCCGCGGCCAGCAGGTGGGAGCATTTGGTCCTTATTTAGCGGCTTTCCACATTTCCTAGTTCGGAACTTAACGAGCTTTCAAGAATGTGCAGCGTTTTTCTTTCCAAAGTGGGAAAGGAGAGGGGGAAGTCGCCGGGGGAAGGGACAGATTTATTTGCCATGTAGCTAATCTGACTGGATGATAACAGTGGGTAATCAGCATTCAGCAAACATCAGGTTGAACATTTGACACTTGCACCGTGCGAACTGACTATGACATTTGGACCGAGGGTGCTTTATTTAGATTATGCTCTTACGAATGATGTAACTGCTACAACTATAAGTTTACTTATTTTTCTCCAAGGCTCAAATGAACTATTTCTTATCTGTCAGCAAACAGTCGAAGGTGTAAACCCGGCTGATTAATAAATGACTATGTCTGGAGGAGTGTCTTAAACAAGTCTTGTTTTTGTCGTGTGAGCAGAGAACATGGTAGAAAAACAAGTTGCTCTAAGCTATAAGCGCAGTTGTGTAATCTTGGCTTGCATAATGTTTGTCCCCCAAAGCCTCGATAATCTTGTAACCACACACAACCATCCCTTGTAAAAACCCTGCCTATTTTGACATTTTATGCGGTGTGGGGATCTTTGGAATCCGAGGCCAGGGGTCACGTTTAACTCGCGGTGCTGCTGACAAAGACTTTTTAGAGCTGTGTGAAAGAAAGTTGTCGTAAACAGGAGCGACTTTTGATTCCACGTTGTGACCGGAGTTTCCACCAATAACAACAACAAAGGCAGCTGATCCGGAAAGAACTGAATGCGTTGAAATATAGGAAGGGCCGCTATGCACATCGCATAATAGGTCACGAGTTTTGACAGAAGTGGTTACGGAAATCTCTTTTTATTTCCTAATGCATGAGTGCTTGAATACATGATGAAAAAATGAGTCTGGTGTGTTAGTTTCTAAACGATTCAAATGTACGCTTTCTTATTTGTGTCGCGTTTATGAGGGGTGACGGTGATACAGTAAGGTGTCGGTCAGCTATATGATTAGGCCCCTTCGTGTCTATTTACATCTAGATAGCAACATTTCACGTGCCAACACATTTACAAGACCTTGTTTTATTTTGAAAAGTTACGAAAGGTATAGACAAATGCTTGTCTCTTTTTAACAATTCAAGCATTTTCAACCTCAATAGACCCAGAATAGAATAAGTACGATGCCACATTGTGTAAGATATATTACTCTAAACCTATGAAACTACACTGTTGATAATTGTGCATTTTCTGAATGAAAACATTTAGCTCTGTGAAAGAACAACAGAAATATCCTTGACATTGGCGCACACCCGGCAGCCTTGTCCTTCACGAGTTGTTCTTGACCGTGACCTTGGTGTGACCACACGCCAGGAAGGCACGGTCCCCGTCTGACATTCTTTCTCATGTACGTCACCCACTTCCGCAAATATGCAGTTAGATATTCTATTTTATTTTGTAGAAGAGAAATGGTTCAGATGTATGACGTTGTATACGCCAAAAAATTACTTTGGCTAGGCCTCTTCATAGCTTACGAGGCAACAATCGATTCAATACAGATAGATTCTTAAGAATGTTATTTCATGATTACTATAGGAAGAGAGACAAGATAGAAATTGCATTTCAAACTCAGTTCATTAGACGTAAGGTGGAGTCTTCCTTTAAAAACGTCACCGAGATAGCTTGTCAGGACCGGACCAACACTTGTGAAATAATGTCAAGATTGAAAAAACTGTAGTAAGGTATCAAAGCATTTTAGATATCAAATTGAAAATAATTTCATTCATTCATTCATTCATTCATTCATTCATTCATTCGTTCATTCACCCGTTCCTTCCATCAGCCGTGAGGCGGGTTACATGGCGGTCGCCCCCATGGTGTTCAGACCTGGTGTAGAGGAAGTCATCAGCATCACGATGTTTAACGTCACCAGTCCTGTCCATGTGGAGGCCACTGTGCACATCAACAGGGCCAGTGTGGCTTCTGCCGCGGAAACAATCACAGGTCGGTCGACAACTACTTTAGTTATTGTTATTCGTTATGTAGTAAGCCAACTCTTTACAGCCAAGAGCTGAGTTGCAAAGGTCTGGAGTGGCTAAAATTTGGCTAACTTGGAGGTCTCAATTAGACTATTGCCCCTGGTGTACGTATAGTTATAGGATTGTAAATTCTTTAATCACTCACGCCAACAAGAAATTATTGTCTTTTCGATAAGTGTGTTTGGTTCTTAAACTTGCCCAAAAGGGATTCTTCCGTGTCATTTAATAGCATTGTCGTTTACTTGACTTTACTTTGGCCCAGTACATAAAAAGATATAAGATTGCAAAAGTTTCAACGATCTCATTTTCGAAAAATGATCTCGCCTTCTTCAGAATGTTCTCGCTTCTTCAGAATGAATGATCCGCTGTTTTTGTCACGTGACAACAATAAATAAATAAGCAATCGCCCCCTAGCTTATTCCTTTACTTACCCCTGCCCTTGTTGGTTAAATGTTGTCGGGCATACGTATGTGCATTTAACTGTAACTCCTTATCGAAACCGTATGTTTACCGGTTAACGTTTTGCGAAACAAACAAAAACATACTACGCAGTAAAACCCTAAGAGTGATACAAAGGATGCTCCACCTGCGCCAATAAAGATAACGTAGTTTACCCGTAACTCCAGATCACTGAAACACCGACAAAGATAATTGGGGGAGTAAATAGACACTTCGGATGTCAAAGCCCTTCGGCACACCGGTTCAGTGTATAAAATCTGTTACTCGGTAAACTTTCTGTGGCTATTTCAGCACTTGATACAATTCAGACGGGACAAATAAGCCGGTATTCTCACACTGATGCCGTAAAATACAGCATGCTCTCTCCGTTGTAACGTTATTGATTGCTAAAGGTGGTATCTCACTGAAGCTTAGCTTCGGCTTTACAGTGTCGCTATGGTCGTGCTTTACAGTGTTTCTATGGTCGTGCTTTACAGTGTTTCTGTGGTCATGCTTTACAGTGTCGCTATGGTCTTGCGATTTGACAGAGCGCTCAACAAATTTCAGCGATAAAATGATTAATCTTTTTCCCTCTGTGTGTTTTACTGTCATTTTAGTCATACTTGTACGTTCTTCATTACACCTCGTTTAAAAGGCATGGTAACACAAATTCAAATCTTGAACGAAGCGACGCCATCAACGTACAGCAGCTTTGATGAGATAATGTACCCCCTTAAGGCGCCCTCTTCATTAGATATTTGCCGTTAAGCGACCACAATTGAGCTTTTATAACCAATGACTAAGGACTGAGCATGGCCCACAAAATAGAGACCAATGATCTAGTCTTCCAAAGTCAGAGAGAAGTTGCGAAATGATCGGCGACAGAAATGACGAATTCAATTGTTTGCAATACCAAGTTCAGCGTGCTCAGTCATTTCAAGGACGTTATATGAGACGTCCTTGGTCATTTGTTTAATTTTGCTGACCACTTAGATTACCTAATGAATGTCATGATGTTTTTTTTGCACGCCCGCATCAGTTTTGGGGTGTCCTGACGATGTCATCCACATAATCAAATCAGTATGGCTCTACCTTATGTACATACCCGTTTTGTTTACAGTAATTACAAGCGGTGTAAAATGCACAAAACACACTTTTTCGTTAATACAATCGGCTACTATACTGTATACAAGAGTCTGGTTGCCGCCTTATACGTTTGTCACACTCGCACCGGTGCCCGAAGGGGGTGCAGCCCCGGCTGGTCCTCAAAGCCACAAATCTGTCCCAGTAGACTGCCGGATACCACGGGGTATAAACCTCTCGGTACCGATGTGCTACTGGGTAGGTCGTCTATTTCTTACCGCATTCCTGTCTGTTTTTAACTCCGACTTAAAATCCCCAAAATACAGGGTGTCCCACAGGGCCGAAGCTTGGAAATTCCTAATCTCCAAGGAGATCCTACAATGGCATAAGATAGTACCAAACTGGCCAAAGACTGTAGTCAGCCAAAAGGTGTCCATTTTCCATTTTCCCCGGTAGCGAAACACACTCCTAAGCCGGCTTCAGTCCTCTGCCAGCTTTTGATACTATCTTATGCTACCGTAGGATCTGCTTGGAGATTAGGAAATTCCCTGACTTGTGATATATTGGAGTAATCTTTATATGGTCTCAGTTATGACAGATATTGCGTTACTTTCGAACATGAAGACGACGATAGTACAAATGAACAATAAGGGAAGATGGCAGCCATTTTCCTTTTAAAAAACATTTATCAAATAAACATGTACGTTGGAGTAACGAACCTTTGAAGAAATATTAGATTACAATGAACTATAGAACTGAAGTTAGATATATGTACATCAATTGCTGTAAATATTGTGCATTTTGCGTTATCAATAGACAGACGTCCTACAAGTAAGTTTGGTTCAGCTGTGTTTGCGTCAACTCACGATTGTTTTGTTCTTTTCTTCTTGTACAGGAAAAGGAAGTTTACGTCTCAAGGTAGGACAAAGACTCTCTTCTTACAAAACATATAATTAAGACAGTTCAATTATCAGATTTCAGGAGATGTGTTTAGATGTGAAGTGTGAAGCTCTGTGGCAACATTCTGTGATGTTTTCTATTTATTTATTTTTCTTATATCAAAGCAACGTTCACCCTCCCTGTAAACTTCTTCAGTGGAATAGTCTAAGGTCAAGTCCGGTGTCTCGCTGAGTCAGCTCTTTGTTTTACCACCTGCTGTCAAAATCATTACATCTGTGCATATAATACTGTTTCAATCTCTCATTTTTATATAAGTGGCACTGAAGCATTGAACTTATTTTTTTTAGATTTTCATATTCTTAAAGAACCCTCAAAATTGTCGGGTAGTTGATAAATACTGATTGCGTAATCCTCTGTGCTATTTCGAGCGCACTTTGTCAATTTTTAACTGGAGTAGTACCACGATTACCGACCTGTAGCGGTGATAGTTTTGTCCCTAAGAGCGTTGTTTTGACACTTTGTGGTTCCAAGGTTCGATCCTGTCAACCCTACCGACAGGGGCCAAACCACAGTTAACCGAGGGTCACGCCAAATCAGGTGATGGAAGGTCAACCACCTGTACCCAGGCAACCTCGTACCCGGGGCAACCTCGTACCCAGGACATTTTGCTGTACATTTTCTGCATAGGGAAACAATCTAGATCCTCGAAAGATCTGACAGACTTTCTGACACAAAGTTATATTAGGAAACCATCATCTTCCTATACAAGTAGACGTCGTGTAGGGCAACGTTACGGTGTTTGTCTAAAAGCCCATTTTATAACGGGGAGCAGTACAAACAAACAAACAAATAGGGATGGAACACTGTACATGATACAATCCGTAGCGGTAAAAACATTACGATATTGCCACAGAAGGGCAGTCTTTTCATTCCTTTACCACGGCGTTTGCTCAATTATTTAGTTAGGTCTTTCTCCGGTGGGCATGACTTCAGCTGTATTGCTCAGGGGCTATAGAAACAGAGATGGGCACTGCCCTATACACTGAGTGGTGTTGGAAGGGTTTTCAATATAACTTAAAACTCATCACTACTTCAGCAACCAAAACGTCAACCTGGTCACTTTAAAACTGTTAGTGTCGTATATGATAAATTTAGGAATGAATTGTGTGTTTTCAAGGGCTAGAATTAACAATATATAGATGTTGGTAGCAAATTGATGATTGAAAATACATATCATTGAAAAGGCTAACTGCTAATACGTATAATATGGAAACAGTACGGTGATATCAATAGGTGATTCATCCACTATAATGGAAGATAATAATAAAGTGAAATGCGTCCTCTCTGGAGGCAGTGGAAGACAAATCTATCCCACTTCTTCATGTAGGTTGCTTGATTTTAACGGTAGAATTGTTCTCTCTTCGTCGGTAACGGTAGGGCAGTAAGAATCTGTTTTTGACGCTTCAATAAATACATGAAATGAAGAAATAAAGATGAAATGACTCAGTGAGATGAAATCAATTTGATAGTCTGAAAGTGTAGAACTAGAAGTCGTCTAATCCGACAAACAGGAAACCTGTTCTTAAACACAGATAACGTCAAGTACAGCCCGGCGGAAACATGTTCTCGTGGTTTCCAGACTTGTGTTTGGACTAAACCGTGATACGGGTGACTACAGGCCAGCTGTGGACAATCCACAGATACAGATCCGTGTGCGGGTAGGCTGGAGTGGGCTCGGCGGTGTTGTGAGAGAGACACAGCCGCCACTTGTTGGATTACACACTGATAAACCGGGGGAGGGCTGACTGGGCATGCGTGTTACTTGGGCAATGTAGAGTGAGGGAATACTATCACAATTTGTAACTTAGAACTTATAAGAATCAAAAAGCAGTAATTAAACGCCACTTCATCCCTTTAAGATCCTTCATCCCTTTAAAAAATATCCGACTCTTCTAATGAATATACCAGTTCAACTGTATGGAAATCCCCACCATCACCACCACAACATATCAACATTTCACGCTTTCCGACATTCTTAAACATGATGCAAAATCAATTGTTTGTTTGCCGTTTCCACAAAATGACATTTAAAATTCTGTGGCACCGAGTTGACCAATGCAACAGTGTTGTGGGAGGGTCTAAGGTCTAAGGTAGGGTGGCATTGGACCTATGTCAATGTTGATACGATTTAAAGTTAAACCCATGTATTATGAGAAAATCTTGGTAAACATTGAACTTCAAAGTCTCTCCCAGACCATGATATTTGTAATGCTTCAGGTCATTGCTGCCACACGGACTTGACCTTTATTTACTAAGCCTGTTCACCTTTCATTGGCTGTAAACAGGTGAACTAACTAGCCTGTGCTAGATCTTGACATGATCTTATTCGCCAAGTATACGTGGATGAGCCGGAATAAACATGGGAAAGGTCAGCCTATTTTTGTAGCTTTGTCAGAGACAGGGGGACTATACATGTATAGCTTGAAACCAATTAGAGGAAAATGATCACGTGTACACGCAAAGGTACACCTGAAACTGCTATGTAACATAACGTCAGGATTATCATCTCTCTTTTGTTACATCGGCCTTTTTCTTAAGTCACCTGCCCATGCAGCCATGCTTTGAAAGGTCGGACATATCTAATAATTTTGCATGTTCCTAAATCTCAACGTTAATCACACTCGTGATGCCTTACGTTTTCTACTTTATCTATTCTTTGTAGGTACCCCATGACGCAAAAGGCAAGGCTACATTAAAGGTAGGTCAGTATTTATTGAAACATGATTAGCTTATTATTCCAATATCGATATTGAGCGAGTATATAAATTTTTAGAAGATAAGTCTGGTTTATAGTGAGTTCAGTATCGCTGTTTGTTTTCTTAGGTGTGTGGAAACTGCGCTCAAGCTGCCAGGGTCGGGGAAAAGGAAGTTTTCTTCTTCCACAACTCCACGTCGGTTATTATCGAGGAGAGGGGGTCGGCTGTCTTCATACAAACGGACAAACCCGTATACAAACCCGGGCAAACAGGTGAGCAGTTTAGGGCATCTTACTGTCATGACTATGCCACAATTATCCTCTTAAGTGTTGATTCATTCCTCGATTAATCGATATTTTACACCACAGTCGTCCCTTTAATAGTAAGACACCTGGATCCGAATGTTTCCAATAATGAAGTAGGTGGATGACATTAACGAATGGTACTCTTTGCTATAGAATATTCGAGCGGCGAAAAATAACGCTATCAGCAAGAATCATGAGAGCGCTGGCATTTTCACGGGGCATCACAGGGACGCTGATATGAAGGTGGACACGACTATTTGCATTTCAGTGAATATTCGGTCAAGTACTTTGGCCATTATGAGAAATAATCAGATCCTCTCAAACCAAGTGTTAAAATCCTGGAGAAGAAAATACCAGTACAATATTGGATAAAATGTGCTACAAAAACATTTGAGCTTCGATCCACTAAAATCAGATACTTCAACTTTCGACTTGTTTCAAGTGTAAGGTCATTCCGCACTCCTAGATAGATGTCTTCGCGAAGTAGCATCTAATGAACAACATACTTACATGGTAGATTTAGATACGCAGCAACGAGATATTGGAAAGACAATATAATTGTCATGTACGCTTGATACGCCAAGAGCTTTTGATGTCTGTGGCTTTCTAGCGCCACGTGCCACACATGTTTTCATTTCGTGGCATTTCCTCTACATAACGCCAAATTTCCTAACGCTGCTCCATTAGGATATGCAAGGAATCTAAAGTAGTAGAGAATGAAAAAAAATTGGAAGGAGTTATTGGGTCCGCATGCCAGGACATCGACTCGACTTGACGACTACTGAACGAAGACGCTTGACACACATACATAAGAGGGACACTACGGGACATTCATGGCTTTTTATACATTTTTTGAATGTCTAGATCTGAACCACGCCACTCAAGTATCTGACTATCGTTCGTTCACTGGGCAGTCCCGCATATCAAGTTCAGTATGTCCGGAATCTCTGGTAACTCGAAAGTGGGTGGATGGATGGAGGTGAACATTCCAAGGATTCCTGACACTTAACGAGTCTTGGGTATCACGCATCGTTCATGTTTTTGGCTTCAAACTTTCTTCCACAAAATGGCAACAATATAGCACACCCATTTTCTTAGCTTGTTTATCCTTACACATGCACCGTAACGGTTGTTAGTTAGTCTTTAAGCTCATGGTAAGTGATGTGTCGTTTCCGTTTAGCAATCATGAGTCAGACATCTCAACTGCCTCACACACAGTCAAACAAAACGTTTTACAGTTGTTTACAAACATGCCCGGTGAACTGTCCGGACTTGTCATGATCACTGAAAAACAAGTTAAGAAGGAATCTTTAGTTCCTGCTACGCGACCAATGAAATAAACAGATAGAAAACAGACTATTGATTGATGATGCGGAGTGTTTACGACAAACAAGTACTTGTAACACTTTCTAAGTGACAATAAATGATTCTGTTTCCATGAGTGAGACGTTACGGTCAGCTCAAGACTGACATACCTGTGTCAGATTTTCAATTGTACTTTGTACATGAAACGTTATGTCAGGGTAAATGTTGAAATCCGGCAGAATCATCGATTTCACCAATAGGATGCTAGGAATGTATGTGTTGGGATGGTCTCCCATTTACCCCGAAGTTTCAAGTCAATCCAATCGACTCTAATAAGTGACATAATTAGAAATCAAAAAGTTCTGACTTTGTTTAAGGCAAATATCCGTAAATTTACAGACTCCAATTGGGATTTCTCGCGGCACTGCGATTATACCGGATTGCAGTCTCTACTATGACATGTACTGTGCTTTGTACAGCACAATGTGCACTTGTTTTTCACAAATATGCCACCTTCTAAATTTTAGGTCAATATAAAATTTGACTAAATTATATATTTGGGGGAGTCAAGATAGAAATTTGACTCAAATCTCTCCATGTAAGTCATGCATATTTTTGTGTCGGTAGCTTGTTTCTGATGCTCAACTGGTCAAGTTTAGATAAGACGGCAAGTCACGCCACTGAGTCAGAAATCTCAAGTTCCTACCACTGCCCGGACGTTTACAACGTACTTCTGTTGTTGATAAACACGCCTGCGCAAATATCCCGCCGTTTCTTTTATCTCAGGGGTGGTGGGAAACGTTACCAGTGTCATTGACATTTCATCCGACATCTGACATGACCACACTGTAGTCTAAAATCATGAAATAAAATCGTACAAACAAATCAAAAATCACTGCATGGTTCAAATATGTGGAGCAATGACGGCCCGCATCAGTGAACACTGAAATACGGTGAACTGATGATGATGATGATGTCAAATGTTCTGGCCCGTTGCCCAAAATGAAATACATAAAAAAATACGGACTTGTCATATATTAAAGCAAAAATACATTTAAGAGCAAAGTAAACTTAACTACCACTCCGTGTAGACAGAACGAACTCAGGAAAAAACAGCATACTAGAAGTTGTCCGAGTTTCGAAGTTGGCGGAACCTATGGTTTCATAAAACACGCAAGGACATCATGATTATCGTAACATAATCGCACTTGGTTAAACTTTAACATAAAAAGATGTCCAATATAATATAACATACATGGAGCCGAACCAGTGCCCTTACTTGGAAGGAAAGGCAAATGGCATTTGTTCTCGTGCATTATAGACACGCCTGTTCTTATCAAACACATAAACATCGTGTTGAGAGTCTTGTCAACATGAAGTATCGCACAGAGGCCTCTTGTCTCTCAAGTGGTTCCTTAGTTTACAAGTTAGCATGTTGTGTACCGGTGCCTAGATTGAGATGTTTAGCACCACTTCAAAACAAACTGGACTTTGTCGAAATCGTGACAGACGATCGGGTAATCACAGCTCCGGCCGAGCACATGGCCGGTTGTAGTGTTAATTAAGTTTTTGTGAAGTTGTATCCACGAACCTAACACGAGGATGTGAGAATAAATAGTGTCCATGAGTTGATGATACAGTATAGTATGGTATTGAATGTCTGACTTCCTCAACAAAACATACTGGAGTCATCCGAGGGACAATTTTCCGGTAATGTGAGATTCGCGGACGCGATGTGATTTGATACAGATAATATGACGATCACATCGGGTCAAAGGCCAATTTTCGGAAGGTAGAAAGCTTGGAGGTAGAAAGCCAGATAAGAGAAACGTTGAAAAGGGATATACTCCAAATTGTTACAGAAGACTACATCAGCTACTATCCAAGTGTACAATTTAAGCAACGGGGAAAACGTGTGCTACTCGGTTGCTTGCCAGATAAGCGGTCTTATTGTGATGTTATTTGGATGAGATGACTCCGTACTTCTAGATCAAAGGTCAAAAGTCAGAACTTACTGACTTGCGCGCCATTTCTGCATTTCTGGATTTCTCCGTCAATGTTTTGATTTTAAGCAAATCCCTGTGACTATGGCCGAAGACAATGAACCATGCATTGTCGTAGGAGGAAGGATACAGAAGAAAAGACTCCATTCGAGCGAGGTGGAACACGCTGCGTATCTCGAAGATGATGACACATGCACGTATCCAGTTCAAGTCAACTTCAACATGTGTGAAAGCTATTATGTGCACGAGCGTTGCTTATTGCTAATGTAGATCATTGCGCTAAAAGTGTACATGTCTTCTTCTATCCCTACAGCTTTTATCAACGTGATTACAACAACCCCAAACCTGCGGCCACTGGACGCTGGGGTTAGTACACTTCTGACTGGTAAATTTGTTCCATGATCTGTAACGTTATATAAACTTTCACACACTTTCGTCAACTGTCTGGGTTTTTCTAATTAATGTTATGTAACGTTACATGTAAATGATTTTTAAAAAATCAAGACTCTAACTGTGTGGGTTCTAACTTAAGAGCAACTTTTCTTCCTCGTTTATTTTTTCACCATAACGATGAATTGATAGTTTAAAATTGACGTAGAAAACAAATCATATTAGCATTAACATGCTGACACCTCTATCATGTAAGTAACTCTTGTCATTTCCCTCAGTTACTGAACTTGTTCACTTTCCTTTCGTCTTTAGATGGAGGCATACATAACGGTGAGTATTGAGACTACAATGTGTATGGTATCGAATGGCCTGTTGTTGCAGTACTGAGTTGGACTGATAGAGGTCCTTACTGTATTACCAGTAGAGAAGTACATACAATTTGTATCTCTCAGGCATATTGTGTGTGATAAATTAATCAACATAAAGTGTAAGAAATTGTTTGTTTTGATGAATTTGATAATTAAAGCAATATGATTCAAAGGTTTTTGAATACGTTTTCCGACTAAGTTTAGTTTTGCAAAGTTGTGAAAAAGACACCTTTTCTGAATGTCTAATTGTATATAACACGAAGTATGATAAATGTTTATATATCTTTGATAGCTAGCAGATATCAATGGTATGTTTTTTGCAAATAAATTTTTGCAGATTGAATATTTTCTGATTTACTTTCACAAAGGTTGTTTAGACTTTGATCAGCCTGATGTTCATTTTTTTTTCTTTTTTTTTCTGATTTCAATTTTAAAATCTGTCTTTGTTTTTAATCAGGATCCACGAGGGTCAAAAATGATCCAGTGGAGGGACCTAAAGCCAGTTTGCTGTGGTGAGCTCTAGATCTTCTTCTTCTTTCGTACTGCCTAGCCTCTAATTCAAGAGATTATTGGCAGAATATCTAGAGATCTGCTCTAGATATTCTGAATATTTCCCTGTAATTTTAAACTGCCTAGTTCAATGGTTTTACACCACTTATGGTCTACATGTAGTTGTTTAACAGTCCTTCATTTCGATCACAACACACGGTTTCATCTTCTGATACAGCTGTCAGTGTAATCTTTACTGGCAGATATCACAGTGCTCAAGTTGAGATGAAAGTTGCTACCATTTTTCTTGCACAGATGTACCTAATATACATGTCAGCCAGCTTACAAATAAGCTACTGTAACTCTATGTAAGATTGAATAGATTTAGTCTCACAGCAGGGAGAAAATGGACTGTTTGCGATGGTTTTAAGGTCATGTCTGAAACATTTAAGGTTTAGGTGGGCAGAGGTGAGAAAAGGGATTTTTGTAGTGGTTTTAAGTTTGCAGTAAAGGTGTTACCATGAGTACTGTGAACATAAAACCTGTGACTGAAGATTTCTGCATTTATTGAACATTGTATTGGACAGTTAGTCAACAAGAGCAGAATCACAAAAATCAGTTTTTGGAGATTGTTTTTATTGATCATAAATGTATTGACTATAAACAGTTTTGCAACATTGCTTTATTGCTTGTACAAATTACACTTTTTTTGCATGGGCTATGATTATTAACTGAGAATTAAATGTTACCCATGTTACTTCCTTCCACAATGACACATTTCTGACATTTCTTAAGGTAAAACAAATATATATAGTACTTAACTCTATCTTATATTCGAAACATATTAGGCATCACATATTTAAGTGAAAATTAACCAATAAAAAGCAAGACAAACCTCTGCTTGTAGAGTAAAAATGCATTGTGGATGTGGATGCAATTTGGACTGTCCCATTTTTGCAGGGGTGGTGAACATGAGTTTCCCCATTTCGGACCAGCCCATTCTGGGGGACTGGACCATTTTTGTGGAGGTGCAGAGACAGACGTACAACAAAACATTCAGTATTCAGAAATATGGTATGTATGGCACTACTGAGCAGATAGTTTGTGGTACTCATATGATTTGATGACATATCCATTATCATAAATCTTATATATAACCATTATCATATTTATATGTATATAACCAATATCAAATGTACATTCTGGCCATTGTTCCAGCATTTTCCACAGGCATTGTCTTAATTCTTCTGTACAAATCAGGACACGTTGTACATCCCTTGTCTTTTCTCATGATTAAGCAGACAATAAAGTAATAAATTATTATTGAATTAATTAGTAGTAATTTATGGAGTATTAAACGTCTTCCTTACTTGTTGGTGAATATCATTTTATACCCTTTTCGAACATTCCCATCAGCCACTTTCTGTCTGTAATGTTCCAAAGAACCTTTACCTGATAAAAAGAAGCTCCATCTTAAGATTGGAATTCCGTTTTTCCCATTTTGAAATGTGCTAATATTTTCAATATAAAAGCACTTGGTGCAAAGTCTTTACATATGATTGACAAGTATGATGTACAGTTGTGAAATATGATAATAACTTTCATGAATATTCATTTTGAAAATTTTCTTCCTGCAGGAATTCCTGCAGGAATTCCTGCAGGAAGCGTTTTTCCTGCAGGAATTCCTGCAGGAAGCGTTTTTCCTGCAGGAATGCTGCAGGCATTCCTGCAGAAATTCCTGCAGGAGAAAGGTAAATTCCTGCAGGAAGAATGTTTCCTGCAGGAATTTCTGCAGGAATGGCCTTGACAATGACAGGAAGCATTTTTTATGCATTTAATTTTGTTTTGAAACTGTTAAACAATGCATTAGATTTCATTAGATGTTTCAGACTTGACTTTAACTATGTATATAAAACAGATATATAATGGAGGCATTTTTTATTGTTTTGTTTTCCTAGTTTTATTGACTGTTGCTGGAGATGCCTGGCATTAGAAATAACTGACCTATGAATGAACTTCACTTCAAGAAAATGCATTTCCTTCAGTGGCTACTCATAGTTTTCAGAAGTACAGAAGCTTGGGCATGGTTACTTCTTTCATTTTTTTCTTTAATTCTTTAACATCACCACTTAGGGTTTATTAGTATCTAAGCCAATTTGATTGTACATGTAGGTGCAAGTCAGGAACATAAACACAAAATTCATAAATTTCATGACAGGCCTAAGCTTCCCTTAAAAGTATAAATTCAATTATTGTAAATTGCACATGTACTGTAAGGGTAGGGTGCCCTAATAGGATAATCATTGGAGTCCATAAGAAAAGTACTGTACAATGAAAGTACAGTACTTTTAGTTACATGTTGTGTAAAAACCTTTATCCTATTATCAGTGCCAACCTGATGAAATTATTTTCGGAACTTCCAGTAACTATTTACTGAATTCTAAACTGTAGTAAATCAAATGATACATTCAGTTGGTGGAAAAGTAGATGACATGAACCGCCTTGTTTGCCATGCTGATAGCTGGTGTTTGGGTTACAGAAACCAACCACTGGCGGCTTTATCTCATGATGCACCCCTCAGGGTAAAACATTGATCCTTTATTAGCATATAGCCAGGTGGCATTCACCAGTCATATTTTATGTTAGTTATGACACTGTAACACAATATTAGAAGTGTCGCGAGCCGGGTGCGTGGACACCTAGAAATTCATTAAACACTGGTGCTAAATGAATCTTATTTATTAGGTTTTTGATACCTACTGGACAGCTGTGTTTAATGAAGTTCTAAGTGCCCAATAGAAAATAATAATCAACCGTCACCAGATCAGATCAGATCACAGAACATTGATCAATCAGAACAACACCCTGTCCTCATCTGGAACTCTTTACATGCTCTAAAATCCTTGAGATTGGGACAAAGGCCTTTTTATCACAAGAGTGTGATATTATCACCTCCCCTCCCCTTTCTCACCTATCTTTAGAGAAGTCATTATATAATCTCCTTTGCACCTAGATGAAGGTGTTTAAAGCCAGCAACAAAAATGCGTGTATTGATTTATAATGACAGGTAATTAGAGACTGAAGTGAATGGTACATGTAGCTGCCTTATTCAGTGCCTCCACTGGTGTATAGAACAGGTCAGTATATTAACACTGCATAGAAGACTAAAGTTTACCCAAAGAGGTTTAACTACCTTGTAGATCACCAAGGAGTTTAGAATTCTCTGATCTCACTGACCTAACCTAGGTTTTACAGCAACCTTGTGTCATTGATTTAGATATGAATTATAAGGCCATTCCTGCAGAAATTCCTGCAGGAAACATTCTTCCTGCAGGAATTTACCTTTCTCCTGCAGGAATTTCTGCAGGAATGCCTGCAGCATTCCTGCAGGAAAAACGCTTCCTGCAGGAATTCCTGCAGGAATTCCTGCAGGAAGAAAATTTTCAAAATGAATATTCATGAAAGTTATTATCATATTTCACAACTGTGCATCATACTTGTCAATCATATGTAAAGACTTTGCACCAAGTGCTTTTATATTGAAAATATTAGCACATTTCAAAATGGGAAAAACGGAAATTTCCAATCTTAAGATGGAGCTTCTTTAAAGCTTCTTGGTTATTCTGAGAAAAACTTTGTGAATCGTACATGTAATGTTACATATTTCCACTAGATGTAAAGAATTTTCTTTCCTTTAAGTTCTGCCCAAGTTCGAGGTCATCATCGTGCCTCCCAAATACATCGTAGACTTGGACAGGTGTGAGCAGGTGAACATCACAGCCAGGTGAGCAGGGGGCCGTCCCTTAAACTTCTAATGATCACTGCCAGGGAAGCCTTTTTCACATGTAATCTACATTGCGTAATACAGTTGCTGAAGGGATGAGATTATAATCACAGGAGGAACTGACAAATAGCAATTACACAAGCAACTGGATATTATTTTAGAACAGACGTTTTATCCACTATACCTTTCGCCAGTGACACACTTAGCAGATCTGTCAAAGAGCAGGTTTTATTACTACAAATCAATGTGTAAGGTGGGAACAAAGTTATTATAGTCCAATATGAAACAAAAGTAAGAAATTGCCTTTACAAGACATTGGCAAATCATATCCAGTCACTATTATTTGGTGTATCTTATTACGTGGCTGTCTGTCCTTCTTCAACGTGAAAAGGAGGGGCCTGATTTTGTAACAATTGCACAGACAGACAATTGCACAGACAATAGAAGAGCACTTGGTCCCTTTCACACAGCACATCTATTTGTTAAGGTTCGTAGGGGAAAATTTGAACATAAGGAGGAGCAGCATTGAGCACCACCACCCTACTGTCGCGGGAAGTTCTGACTGCTATGGGCGTGTGCAGTCCGCTCCCTTTTGTCACAACATGCTTAATGAACCTCCCCTCTCTGTCAAACATGTGTATGCGGCAGTTACCATAGTCACTAACCAGGATCCGTCCCCAAATGTCCACACACAAGTCGCGGGGATAGTTGTAAGGTCCGCTGCAATTTGCCGTTCCGTTGAACTGTCCGTCGCAGAATCCGAGGGAACCAAACTGGAAACAAACCGTCTGTTTCCTGCAATCCAGGACTTTGATCTCGCCATACTTTGTAATCGACACGGGTAGCAGAATGCACTGGTCTTGCTTGCATGCCGTGAAACGTACGGGATAGCGTATGAAGGATCCTTGGCCTGTGTCATTGCCACATGTACATGTCTCTGATGCATTCTCGGGAAACACCTCTGGATGGTACAAGTCTAAACTCGACATGATACACCCCGCTGGGTCTAAGAGATGAACTTGATTCTGATCAGCAAGTGCAATGCAGCCATTAGGAAGAAGTCGTGCATCCTCGATTTTACTAACAATCACGCCAGTGATCTGGGTGATCGTTGCCTGCTCGGTGGCAGGATTGTGAGCATAGATTACAGGTGTGCATTCCATGCTGGTGTACTCCTCCATTCCACACGGTTTTCCGCGTCCCACAAACACAACTTTGCCCTTGCCGTCGACAATCAGCGCACCACTTTCCACCTCTAGCTCTAGCTGTCTCCATGTCTCCAGATCAGTCACTTCCATCTCATCCTCATGCGTTTCATCCTCCTCGTGTCCATCAATTCCGTTGATCGCCTCACTGTCCTCTTCCTTCTTAAACCTCAAGTCAAAGTAGCTCACAAACTCCCCACGGAAGGTGAAGCATTGAACACGGCCTCTCCCTGCCCGATCTGCAACATATACGTGCTCACGAGACACCCCTATTGCAAACGGGTGGTAGAACTGCGTCTCTCGTCCAAATTGTTGTGTCATGGTATTGCTAGAGAAGGGTCTGTTCAAATTTGTCCCCAGCTCTTCTGGCATATGACGAATCTGAAGTTCTACAACATATCTGTTAAATAGTTGTTCATGTCAGATATTCGGCTTGATGTGGTTTCCTGATGACCCAAAAGATTTTGAGGCAAATGGTCTCACTCCTCATATGTTTCACCTGCAAGACAAATGTTGCTTGTTTAGTATTCTAGAGTGGAAAACAAAGGTCACCCAAATTGATTACATATTAATTGATTCTTTTAACCTCTAGCTCACATGCCTACCTTTGCTTTCCATGTTTTGCCACTGAAACAAATCCCATTCCTACCTTCACACTTAAATGTATTTTGCAGTGAAAGAAGCATATTGTACCTGTTGGCAGTGTTACTTTGTGCCTTCAAAATGCCTGGGAATATTTGGGTGTCCCAAACACACTCACCAACAGATGGGGTTGTAGCTACTCCAGTTTGCAGTGTTTTCTTTGCCAGTGCTATTAGCAGTAGATATCTTTGTGTGGTGTTAACCTGGGTACCATACAGCACATACCAACCACAGCTGTTTGTTGTGGTTATCAGAGAATGTGGTATCCTTACTGGTACAAGGGTCATAGGTGATATCAAATGATGATTAACCTATTAGGTTTTAGGTCTTGAAAATTATTCAAAGAAACTCAAATTAAACCTTTCAGTTAGTACAGTAATAATATGCATACTTTTGGTTGATGTTTTACACCAAATCTAAGCATAATGCACAATGTTTCAGTATTAGTTACTTACAAATGTACTACTACAATATTATCATACAGTACTGTATTATTGTTGCAGTGACTGTTGTTGATTGTAGATTAGATTAGAATACCAAATATTGAAGCATGAATCCAAACACTTTTATGAATGTTCTAAACAATTTGTCTTTAACTCAAAAACTGTTATTGATGACTTTTAAAATAATTGATTGTTTTCTTTATTTTAACGGAGGCAATTTGATTCTGGAACAAAAGTAACAAAACAGTTGTTTTTCAGAACAAATTTGAGGCATGTATAATGAAATGACCTATTTTACCATTGTTAGCATACATCAGTTATTCTAGGTGTCTCAACATGGCTGCCCGTCATTCAAGTGTACCTTGGATACAGAAATAGCATTATAACATGATTAGATTTGGATAAAGTCTATCTACTGAAAAACAAAGTAATAGATTAACGTTACCTATTTGTTATGAGCCATGCATGAAATTGTGAGAACTTTGTAAATCCCAAATGTTCTGCTCTATGTAGTTCCATTCCTTACTCTGACCACCTGTTGTATAGTACATACAGGAAGTGGACTTAAGCCCTCTTGACGACCAGGCCTTTAACAACAGTCGATACTTAAAGTGGGTCACATGCATATCTAAGATGCCAGCAAGCCTTGGAGTTGAGCAGGTGGCACTAAGAGATACACGTGTACAATTATGTGTAGAGGAAGTTAATCAAGTTGACAGGAAAAACTGAAAATTAGACAAAGAGTGAAAAAGGTAGTGTGACGTTCTCAACTGTTGTGTTTCTGGTCAGTCTAAGGTGTCCTTAGAACTAAGCTAAGCCTGGTGTTGTATACATCTGTGTCAGTCATTTTTTGGCCTGGGGCTTTGTTTGTTATGGAGCACAGTTTGGCTAAAGACAGTGACAATATGATGTGCATCATTTTAGTTAATGGTATCCCATGTAACGTTAAGTTAATAATTTCATAAATGGAGATATCTTCAGCCCATGCCTGAATTGTTGAGGTTGTAAGATTGAGTGTAAGTATCATATGGAATGAAAGGAATGAAATTAAGTTTTGGGGCAAGCTCTAAGCACAAATAATGAAAAAAGTAGAATGAACCATACAGGTTGAATGGTCCAGAATTTTCCCATAGAGATTTGTCTGGTAGCCTATTTTCAAATGCATAATTTCCTAATTTCCTTATCTCCCTTGGTTCCCTTTGTACGTACAATGTAATTAGTACATTAAAGCTAACCCAATATCTGAAATACCTCAGCCATGGTAATATTCACAATGGTTCCCAGCAACTTGGCAACTTTGAAAAAAAAAGTTATCAAGGCCTTCTGAAGAATGTCTTGAACACCTGGATACACATACGTGTACCTTGGGCATACATGTACATGTACATGTACCTCAGACATATTTAATGATGATGCATGAGTACATCTCTAAGCATTCTCAAAAAACTGTTTCTGTTGAAGTTGGTGCTACATCGATGTAGTTGTATTTTAGAGCTCTCTTGAAATGAAACATGATCTTGTGTCTAACCGGCAGACTCATGGCCAAGTTCAGCTGGTACAACAAGGGCTGTGACTTTGAAGTGTGATTCTATAACCCACAGATCCTGCTCTTCAAAGCCGGCTGAGAGAACAGTCAAGTTCAACACAAATCTACATTACATCAGAGACTGAGACAAAAATTGGCTATAACACAATGTCACATTTTCAGCTTTTCCACAGTGCATGACAAGCCTCAATGACATATTTTTCGCTTCAATTGCCAAGAGAAGCACACAAAAGTTAATGGAAAAAGTGCATATAGTACCTACCTTACTGATCCACACAGCACAGTCTCTTGCACTTTTAAGTTAAAACAACAAATCAAAATAACTCCTGGACAAATAACAGCAACAACAGGCAACCATCTTAAACAAAATATCTTGAGCCACGGGCTTATGCCAAAAAGTGCCTGGAATCCCACCTGAAATTTTTCCCCAATCTTCTCACTCACGTACTTGGCAGGTCTATTATTCGTGCAAAGCACCCAAGCATTAGGCGAACAAAACGCTGTTTTGCGAACGTGCATGTGTGAACTATGTCCGCACTTTGGTTGGAAGGGCAAACAGAATTAGACGGTTGCTAGCAACCTCATTATCCACTTGTTTGATGATAAATACACCTGACTTTTTTATTGATGTTTGAAAAGATATTAATCTTTCCATACCCTAGTTACAATCATTGTTCCTGACTGGTGGAGAAATATGTCAAGCTAAGTTCAACAAGAAGAGCTGAATAGAGACAGAATGGTGGCAGTTCAGGAGACGGAATCAGACTCTGTGTCGCCGAGTGAGGCTGAAAATCAGTCGCAGCTAGAAAAAGATTAACTCAAATTGTGTTTAAAAGCAATTAGAGATCGAAATCTGTGCAAGGGTCACTTACTAAATGATGTCGCTACTTGAACTTTGAAAATGATAACTTGATTCATACAGTTTCTCCACAGTGAATTGTAGTTTAGTCTGAGTTGTATATAGAGTTACTGAGCCCAAAAGTTGGCTACCTGCCTTATATATGTAGAAAATCCTGTCACTGCCCATGTTGCACAATGTACCGTTAAATATGGTCTTTGTAGTACTAAATAAAACTTGTAGCAAACAACTGTGTACTTTAGTTACAGTATTTTACGTTGCAGGGTAAATTCAGTTGAAAAATGAAATATAGTGGATAAATGTTTATTGTCAGAACAGAATTAAATCAACAGAGTGTGTCCATTGTAGTATCCATTACAATGATTAGGAATTTCCAAGGAGATTGAAACACTTGTCTTGCTATCAACTGGGTGCCGTTATACTGTGAAGATACAAAATTAGTGCTTAATTTATAAGTACTTGTTCACCTTTAAGTCTTCAATAAGCATATCAAATGTTTGTTCCAAGTAATGGTCAGGAAAGATATCTTAAGTATAATACCTTAAAATTATGCACTCTGAAATGGAGAAGATTATAATAATTGTAACTTACAGCTGTCTTTGGTGTAGGACCACATTAAACTACATAATTCATGTACGACAAAATTATATTACTGTTACCTCATCAGAAAGTATCCTTTTGAAGAAGAATCTTTGGTGTCCCAATAGGTGTCTTCTGCAAAAACGTCTTTCTTGTTTGTGTGCCATGGGTAAGGTAATATATCGTAAACACTAGGAACTAGAGCGTGTACACATCTCAGGATAGTCATGGCTAACATTTTCACCATGTACTGAGTGGCACAAACTGCTTTGCACTTGTATGTAGAAGAGTTGTTGTAGCTAGGAGGTAACTATGTACATTGCTTTCAAGCTTGTTCAACCACTTGGGTTTGTCAAACCATGGAACTGCACTGTATTTCTCTCTTCAAGTGTAACCAGATGTCAGATAGGTCTAAATGGTGGAGGTGTGTTTGGATTGGCAGAAACATGTTTAGGGTTGGAGTTTAAGAGTTTATGTTTCAAGGGAGGGTACATTTCTCATGCAGATTAGACATTGAATTGGCTGTGATGTAGGGATGGTTCATTGCTAGGTTTGGGGATGGTTCTCCTTAATATGTGACACGTATGGATAGTAACTGGAGAATGCAAGTTTCATGTCTCTGACAGGCGATTAAGTAAATTAATATATGTGTTCAACACAGAACTATGGAGCTTTCTTTGTTAAATGTAATATGAAGTTTAGGCCCCTTTGAATGCAAACAAAAGAACATTTTATGCCCCCCACACATACACTAACCATGGACCTCCCCAGCTTCTTTGTTTACTTAAAGCAAGTGATGCATGCAGTGACATGTGTACCGTGACAGTTCCTCTGTTAGGTGAGTTTCAGGTGAGAGACCACTATTAAATCCTTGTTTAGGGATCCTGTGTCAAACTGAGCGGCTTAGGATCACCTAGCCACTTCCAGTGTGTGTAAACTAAACAAAGTCTGTAAAGTGGCTCCTTAGCAACATGCTACTTGTCAAAGGTGGGTTTGACTTTGAGTGGTTTGTGGCAAAAGTGATAAGCACAGCATGGGCACATTGTACCAATTTGAAAGCATATTAAGACTTCAAATAGCTAACATGCATCAACTCTCATCAATTCTCCATAGTAGAGAAATTTCGTTATGACATTTTCACCATATCAATAGATGGCAATTCACGAAAAGGTACCCATGGTGTGCAAGCATCATCCAAGGTGTTATAACTGATTGCTTCATTTTAGCTGCAATTTTTTAAATGATCAATAGGGAGCGCTGTGGTTATGCAGTTATAATTTTTGGATCCATCTCCCAAAATCTAATCATCGATCCTATATTCCTGTGTATGAGGTGAGATTATGGTGTCAAACCTCTGCACTTAAAAGAACCCAACACACAGAGAAGAGGCTATGGCTTGGCCAAAAACATTTCTTGAGACATTACAGTACCTGGGCTACTTGAAAAAGCACCATGCACTAATGGGTATGGGTATATTTGTGTGACATACAGCTTTTGTTACATGTACATGTAAATTCTCATGAATGCAAGTAAATATAACTCTCTATGTTATCTTTACAGGTACACTTTTGGCCAGCCTGTGCAGGGGAAGCTGACTGTCAGTACCACCATCCATGGCATCGGCTACTACAAGGATGAGATTGGACCCACTGTCCTCAACAGCATGGACGTGAGTTGTTCTTCCTTGCTTTTCTTACCTTTAATCGCTCATTGTACTGTGATGATATTTGGTATATAACTTTATAGAATGTCATGTATGTGGAGTTTCTGGTGTTGTAATCCTAAAGATGCTCATCGGTGGGGACCTCCTGGTGGCTTTCCTTGCTTGGTACTGTAGTAGAACTTCATTTTTCTTGTACAGGTATCTGCTATGGTATCAAGAGATGATAGGGACTTTTGGCACCAGTACTAACATTTGTGATCCAGGCGTTAGGTTCAAAATTACCATGCAACTCACTAATATGCAAACGCACCGCTACCCAGATTGACGACACAGCGTCATTTAACGTTTGTGCCAACGCCATGGGAGTGTCCACCCTGTCTGACCATTTCCGGGGCGTGCTGGTTGTCGAGGCAACAGTAACCACGGGTGACGGGAGCACGCAGACCGCCGTGGACGACTCCACTCCTGTCAACAAGCAGCTGATTGACATTGAGTTCTCTCCTGACACCAGGAGACACTTCAAGCCAGGTCTGCCTTACATTGGGAAGGTAGGTATGCTAGAGTTGGTTCACCTTTATCGACCTATATTGGGTTCCGTTGCTTTAGAAATGAGGTCTTCAGGGTTATGAAGCTGATGGAAGGTTGTATAATTTTGACAGCAACAGATAAAGGTCACACTGCTGATGAAGGTGAACTATTAGTACGTAGTTCCCATGAAGCCATTTTGAGGCCATTATTAAGGGGCAGTGGGTTCTGTCTAGGACATAGTAATTGAAGTCAGACCCCAACCCTCTCCTTCCACTTCCCAAACCAAAGTCAGGACACATGATGTTACATCTAGTTACCATGACTTCTCAATCTCAAGTCTACTAACGCAGCCACATGGACACAACAAGGCATGTAGAGTATGTTGAAAATATCTGTTGGGATCCTCTGCATTTTCTTGCAGATGTTTTAATAAAAATTCCCCCCCTCCATTAGGTCCTTGTGAGCTATCCTGATGGCAGCCCAGCCAACAACATCACCGTACAAGTCAAGGCTGACGTCAACAGGGCATTCTTCTACACCAAGGAGTTTGTGTCCACTGAAGGCATGATTATCTTTGACATCCCGGCCCTTCCAAACATCGCACAAAACGTCTGGCTCGATGTGAGTGTGATTTTGTACAAAGCTACAACAAGCTTCATATACTGACTAAGTTGATGAAATGTACAATACTTTAAGGTACAACCAAAATCCAAGTTAAAAACATTGTAACTTGTTTGTTAGGTTTGTTGTATTGCAAGCTGCCTTATGGCATACACATGTAATACACCAGGTTGGAGTAGAAGAGTACAAGCTGATATATTATGAGATTCCATCAAAAAATAGAATTATTGTTATTGCTTCTTCCAGGCAAAAGTGTTGGCAATCCAAGGCCGTGAGGTCGGTGAGAGTTACTTCAGCTCGTACCTGTCCATCAGTAACTGGTACTCCCCCAGCAAGTGTCACATCCAGGTGCAGAACCCTCCAAAAAAAGTCCAGGTAAGCTTCAACACAGCAAGGTGAAGACAAGAAAAAAACTGTTAATACCTAGATTCACCTTTATAGAAAATTTTAAATAAGCTAACTTTACCAAAAAATTTGGTCATTGGGTTTCATAGCATATATCCAGTCCACATTAAAACATGACATGTAAGTGTTTGCAGAGATCTCTCTAGTGCAGTACCCCAGATATATGCAGTTAACCCAAGTATGATAGGGTACTCGTCTGGTAAGTGCTCAGTCAGACGTGATTGGCCGATGCACAGCAAACTTTATCAGGAGATGGTGTTCTGTGATTGGCCAATCTTTCTGACCAAGTTAAGTCCCTCTGCTAGTGAATTATCATAATGGAAACTCTCTCTTTCCCTTCTAAATACAACTCACAATCTTTCAAAACCAACAGTCACTGCCATCTCCTAGCATAACCAGACAAGATCAGTGCCCTGAAATGGTCTCTTGGCTTCGCACTGACAAAACTTGTTTAAGAAAATATTGTTTGCTTTAATGTTTTTGCACATTCAGGTTGGTAAGAAAGCTGTTCTGACAGTGCTGTCCACTTGTCCATGCGACTTCACACTGCATTATGAGGTGGTCTCCCGGGGCAACATTGTCCAGTCTGGCTTACACAGGTACGCAACATGGCAAGGTCAAGATAAAATTTATCAAAGGACTTTGAGGGAGCCTGTGTTGTTTAATTTTACCAATTTACTAATGTGTTACCTTTTTGAAGATGTAGCCTAGAACTTTGTTTTGATTATAGAATAACATATTGTAAATTTTGAGAATTGGTTTTGTTGGAGCCTTTTTTATTGATGGAAAAACTTTTCATCAATGTCTTGAGAGAACAGTTAAGGGTCAGAAAATATATAGAAGAGATTCATGATCAGCTCTAATACATCCATTAGTCATAATTAGATCTTATATCATGGAGCAATATTGTATGTTTCAGAGCACTCCCCGACCATGTTATCATCAGAAGAGATGCAGAAGAGAACCCAGAATCTCTAGAACAGCAGGATGAAGCTGCAGGTCAGGAAAATGAAGAGTGGAGAGAAGATAAGAAAGGAAAAAGACAGGAAAGAAAGAGAGGACATCGGAGGAAACATCCCAAAGATATTGTGGAGGAGTTACAAGTCAAGGTAAGCTTTTGGGCTGTCATTGAGTGTCATTCTTTGTATATTGAAAAAATTATCATTTACACAGATTTTTACTCCCTCTTTGCCCTTACATATATAAAAGAGATGAATCACACTAAAATACACAAAGAGATCAGTGGTCTACAAATATAGACAAAGAGATCAGTGCCAGAAAAACAAGAAAAATAAGTTAGTTTTTCTATCATGATAACATCCTTGGAAGTTTCCATTAGAATACAGTTTAGTGATGGCAGTTTGATTGACAGCTGTCATTGGTCTCCTAGGTGGAGAGAACAAAGAATGAAGATGGAGAGGAGGAGGAGGGAAAGGATGATGATGATAACAGGACCAGGATCCTGGAGGAAGGTGTGATCAAGTTCATCAATGGTACCAACAGACAAGGTGGGCACTTACTATTCAGGAAATAAACTCTTTATAAATACATTCAAACCTGTACAGTTACCACCCCTACATTATGAAGGACCGTCTGGCCAATATTGTAATAACTACTTTTTGCTGGTCCTGTCATTATTTTTCCATTTACACAAGCATGAGGTTATTTTATAGCATTGTTGCCATATGAAATCTCCTTTCCTTTCAGACACTTCCACTGACCCCCCTATGGAGATGCCCGAGGTGTGCGAGACCAGGATACAAGTGTTGGTGACCCACGCAATGGCGCCCCTCAGCAGAGTTGTTGTGTACTACATCCGGCCCAACGGTGAGGGGGTGGCAGACAGCATGCAGCTTGAGGTGGAGCCTGAGTTCGAGAGTAAGGTATGTTGGTGTGAGGAGAGAAACAATGGAACGTACCTTGCTTGAGTTAAAAAAATTTAATTTAGCAAGAAAATGCAACATGTTCTGTTTTTGTCCAGTTCTTTTTTTAATCTTTCTTAGGTTGTACTTGCCATTAATTGGTTGTACACAATGTTTCAGAAACATGACATGAGTTAATTAATAAGTCAAACTAAAAGGGTTTCAAATATGGATGACTTGTCCAACAGTTTTACATAGTATTACTTACCAAAAAAGTTACATGGCATGTTTTAGGATTAACCAGTTTCAATGAATTTTAGGATATAAGAATTTTGTATTCGACCACATATTACAATTCTCACAATAAACTGCAAGACATCCATAATTGTATTTTGACCACAGTTGCAGAAAACCTAGAAACTCCTTATTTTACCATTGATTGCAGGTTGTTCTGTCCTTACCGTACAATGAGACCCTACCAGGTGACAGAGTGGACATTGCTGTGAAGTCCAAGCCTGGGTCGTGCGTGTGCATGGCCTCCGTGGACAGGAGTGTCTATCTGCTACGGCCTGGCTTCCAACTCACCAAGGAAATGGTAACACATGGTTGTCTTCATTTCACACTTAGTTATACACTCAACTTGTGCTGACAAGACCAATCAGATTGTGGTACTTTAGATTTTGACATATTTTTAGTCCTCTCTGTTTTCAATTCTAGAGCTACATGCAGAACCTCATCTAATATTACATAAATCTTTTGGCAGACTTCAGTAAATTTTCAGTAAGAAGTTAAAGGTAACCTTTTGCCAGTGATATCAGTCTTTACTGCACTTGTTATACAGATTTTTCGAGAACTGGAGACCTTTGACGTGACCCATGGCGAGACTGACGAGCGGTTCTGGTGGGGATACTCCGCTCGCAAGAAGAGGTCCTCACTGTGGCTGAACTTTATACACTCCAGGGATGCCATGTATGCATTTATGGTACGATTAGTTTCCACTTTTGAATTATAATTTGTCTGTGTGTGTGTGTGTGTGTGTATGTGTGTGTTTGAAATACCATCTGCATATTCAGGTTAGTGTACTAGGTAAAATTGGAGCTGTGCAGGTATTTCTAGCTGGTGTCTACCTGCACCTAACCTGCACCAGGTCCATGTACTAGGTTTAGACATAAATATCCTATGGTGTGGATTGTTATTAGCTGCATTGATGTTACCTATAAAGTATAAAATAATGGTTCCTGAACAATTTTGGTGTGATGCATACTTCCTATATTCAGAGTGGTGCAGGTAAATTTTTCTGGTGCAGGTAATTTTCAATACCACCTTCACCAGTGCAGGTATGCAGAAAAAGTATTTTGAGCCCTGCTATTGTTTGTCAAGGATATCCGTAGAAAAGTCTGATTCCTGTGGAAGCAATAAAACCAAATCATCACTCACTCACTCACTCACTATCCGGTTTAGCGTCCGTTCTTCCCTGTCTTGCAGAGGTTGGACGTGTCGCCAAGACGTTTTGGTTTGATTGCTGCCTTCCATCCATTTCTGTCAAGGGGGTTGGCTTTTTGCAGTTTCCTAAGATCTTCCTTGACATTGTCTACCCATCTCCTCTTGGGGCGCCCACGCGGGTTCTGGCCCACTACAGACAAGTTCAGGACCTTTCTTGGCCAGTTGTCATGGGACATTCTTTGCACGTGGCCATACCATGGGTGTCTGTTGTAGCGCAAAATGTCATATCAAATCAAACTCAAATACGGTGCAAGTGATACCAGCTTTTCAGTACCAAGGACAACTTTTCAGCACCAAGGACAGGAGCCGGCAAAATTCTGATATTTACAATTTTTGCTTTTCTCCTTCGCACACTAAGATTTTTAATAAGAGTGCCTTTTTAAGTTTATAGCAGTTATTTGTATTCATAAAAAAAGATTGTTTTTGTTGTGATATTTAATATGTTTATGTTGTTGTTATTAACAGGAAACAGGTCTGCAGGTGATGACAGACGTTGTAAGCCTGAACCATCGACAGGACCCCAGTAACTGGATACAGTCAGGTCAGGAGCTGGTTTATCCCATATATATCATCATTTAGCTGGTCTACATAATACTTAATAGGATAAAATTGATAAATTTTTATGTTGCTTGTATTTATAATATACAATTTCAAAGGAATTACCTACAACTTGATTTTAATTTGATCTAACAAAAGTAAAAATGAAAATAATGAAACTGATTTAAATCTTGTAGCACCTTTAATTTAAATAACTGGACTGGTGTACTTAAAACTTTGACTGTCATTTGTGGAAAAGCAACACTTATATGGTATCATCAGTTACTCTTAACCATCTCTATGCTGCCTTATCCCATAACCAATAGAAATTTGGTATTAAAGTGCTATCTTAGCAAGCTGAAGGTTAGTTTAACCCATTTCATGACTCTTTTATCTTCAGAACTGATGCAGTCCGTTAGCTCCTTCACCATGTCTGTCTTCCACGACGGAGTTCCGAAGGCTGAGAAACGTAAACGGGTCTTCTTCCCAGAAACATGGATATGGCAATGCTTTAATGTCAGGTCGGTCATATGTACAAATGTATTATTTTTCCTTACCATGCCTGTACATATATAGCAATAGACCTTTTCTTATGACCGATAATTTAACAACTTAATACTAAAATGACTCTGATGGATATTTTTTTTTTGGTTAACTTACAGGACTGTTTATTAAAAGAAAATGAAAGGGAAAAAAATGAATGAAAACTAATTTATCAGAGATTTTTTAGTACGTGTGAAGAATTTTTTAAATGCATTGAATAGGCACCACCCTTGAGGTGTCGCGAAAAATGCATTGCATCAAGAAAACAAGACTGTTTACCCGTATGGTTCCATTGTCTTCAGCTCAACTAGGAAACACGAGACCGTTACCATGACGACACCGGACACCATCACCAGCTGGGTAACAGAGGCCTTCTCCATGTCGGAGACCCACGGCCTCAGCCTCGCCGCGCCCATCACACTGCGCACCTATAAGCCATTCTTCGTGGACTTTACTCTCCCGTACTCCGTGGTACGCGGGGAGCAGGTCAAGATACCACTGTCCATCCACAACTACCTGGAGTACTGCACCGAGGTCAGGGGCATAACTCACCGCTTTGGCGATTTAATATTATAGTATTACACTGACTTCTTCAAGATTTAGATTTGTTTCTTCCACCATTAATGTCCACACTTTTGTCAAAACATCATCAGGTGTCCACTATGCTGACATCTCATAAAATGTATACACACTGTAACTCTCCAGGTGCACATGACCGTGAAGGTGCCTTCAGGTGTGTCCTTCCTGAATCAGAAGACAGGTAAACAGCTGCGAAAGGTGTGCGTGGGCCGTAACCAGGTGGAGCACACCTCGGTTGCCATGGTGTTTGAAGAACTTGGAAACATGGAGATCACAGGTATAATACAACAGTCTTGTAATGGTATTGCCATTAATTAGACACTATATCTGGCATAGAATCCATACTATTCTAGCTCTAGTCTTCTCTGATTGCATCTGTAACATACTATATTAGGAATAAGCATTTGCCTGAAATGTAACTGAGATCACTGACTGTAGTCACACAGTCCTTGGAGGATTCCTGTCCATATCTCAGTTTGTCTTTCAATTTAGAAATTTGCTGGTACCATGCAGCTGCAGTGCATACCTTTAATGGGTAATCTCATGTTGGGGTTGTCATATGATTGCATCCTAAATTAGATTTGTGCTAAACATGACTTATATATACATCATATATGGGAATATGATGTAGAACGTAGAACTGAAAATACATTACGCAAAACGCAAAAGGATTTGGTTTTTATCAATGAAATTTGTTGGCCTTAAGTAAGGTACCCACTTTACAAATATATGTCAACTGAAGGTACCACTAAACTGGTATCAACTTGTTTCCCTCCCTGCAGCCTATGCTGAAGCGTTTGTGGACCAGCGGTGCTGTGAAGGTGAAAGGTCAGACGCGTGGGACAGCGAACCAAACGTCAGGGTCGGGCTGGATCACGTGGCTCACAAGATAGCAGTGGAGGTCAGAGACCTTCCTGTTGTGCAATATCTCTGATATAACACTAATGAATATGATTAGTGTTTTAATGCAAGACATACTGTTTTAATCAAGTTTCCATTTCCTGTATGTTTCAGTGGTCATTCTTTGTATACAATTTGTGGAAGTAAAGAGCAGATGTTTTACATAAAACGGAATGGAGCAATTCATGATTCAGAAATAACTTTCTTTTCTTTCTCTATATAAACAGGCTGAGGGAACTCAGAAGTCCTACACTCACAGTGTTTACTTTTGCCCAAATGGTGAGTGAATCTTTTTAACTATCAATGTAATAAAATAATTTCACATAATCTACTCTGTCATCATCGCTTAATCTATTTTGTGTTTAACCTCAATACAAATGGGTTGATGATACACTTCTTGATATAATTTTGTGCTAATCAATGCATATGCAAATATCCCTCCTCCAGAAAGAATCCACATTTCAACTCCCAACAAGTATGAATACCAGTACGTTAAAAAGCCCACGGAGACAACCATATTCACCTTTGCTACAAAAGCCAGCAACGACGTCCATTTATCGCTGTCTGCAAGGCCGACCGACATGCCCAGTATGTATGAGATTGTGATTGGTGGCTGGCAGAATACGCAGTCCTGGATTACAAGGTCTAAACAAGGTAGATCACGATGAACACTATTTCCTATAGGTCCTGAAAAGCTCTTAGAAACTTCATCTCAAGAAATGTCTTATTTTGATAATTTGACTAAAATGACAACATCTTTATAATGATAGCATTTTCATTTTAATGCAGAGGAAGAAAACTGATATCTACAGTATAGACCGGGGGGTTGGTACCGGTACAGAAAATTCAGGTCCAGGTTCGGTTCAGGTCCAGAGGATCAGGTCCATGTCCGGACCTGAGCCTGGACCTGATTCAGTCATTGTGGAAACTTGTGAATGGACGATACTACAAACAATGGTCCATTTCCCTACAGAGAAACCTGTTTTGTGGTGTATTCGACTCCCACTGGCTTTTTAAAATCCTACAAGGCTTACTGCCTCTGTACGATTGACTGTAAAACTTGGTGGAAATGACTATAGACTCTACTCTACCTCGCGCTTGTTGCCTGATCATATATCTAATCTTTTCATTTTCCAATAAGTCCAACATCTGGTCTACCGAATTTTTTCAGGTCCGTTTTTTCTGGACCGGTCCAATAAGAAAAAACAGTTTTGTACCGGTACACCATACCAGTACCCACCCCTAGTACATTATCTTTTCATGTACACATAGAGGCATATGCATTTAACAGTCATTTGCATTTACACATTACATTTTTTGTCATCTGAAGAAAACTACTGTATGTTGAAAAATTAGTGCTCTTCATACTTTTGCGCAATCCAAACTGCGAGAACACAGAAAGAAATTTGTTGTTTCTCTGACTTGTCAGTTATGTGGTTAACAACTGCATTATTACGACAGCAAAGATGTAACCATAAACTCTGACCTGACACCTTTAGGAGACCACCTGGTAACAGTCCCCACCCCAGAGATCCTGTCATGGCACGAGTTCCGAGCTTTCTGGTTGTCCTGGACTGATGGAGTTATTGAGGTCAGTCAGCTTTACTCATCTGTAAGGGCTTACATGTAAGTCTAGTACATCAATGAATAGTTGTTGATCACTGGATAATAATATAAGTAACACAATGAGTTAATACCAATGTTTCAGTTACCACCGCGTCATCTTTCTTGGAGCAATACTGACTGGTTCTGCTTCACATTCCTGCAAGGTGTGCCTGATCAAGGAGGTTAAAGAATCACAGGAGAGAGCTCAGTCATTAACACCCCACTGCGGGCTATTGTTCAGACCCTCCGGGCCCATTGTTTCCGCTATCCGGCGGCGCGTCTCTGATGACCATGATGGCCGCGGGGTTTCCCGCCATTTCTGATGAGCCCGGACGTGTCAGCCAATCACATGAGCCCAGCCATGACGTCATGCACCGCGATCCCGGCCGAGGACGACCGAGGGTTGCTGAACTGCGAGCGAGATGAGCGCAGTTTCCGCAGATTTCCTTATTTGGGAAGCGAAGGTGACGTGTGCAAACAGTACTGTTGTGGAGAGACCAAGATGGCGATCATGTCGATACTTGTTTCGGCGCTGTGCGACCAAGTTGAGTGAATTTACAGGCATTTTTGTCGCTGTATCCCCGATTTTTTTGTCTCAGAATTATGAACAATATTCTCTACTTCATGTGTCTATTAAAAAATTATTACGCTTGCCCCGCAAAAGAGACTTTTTTTCAACGATAGTAGTGGGCTTGGGTGTGCCAAATAAGTATTTGTTGTTGCTGTTTGCGATCGATTTTTGCTGGTCGTGATGCATGAATTTTGTACTCTGAGGGCTCCGTGGATGTTCATGGCAATGATGGGAAGCAAGATGATATTTCCGAGGAAATTTATTTTGTCGGTATTGAGGGAATTTTTGCCTCACGAGGAACGCATTTTTTTTAAACAGATGGCTTGATATCTTAATTTGACAGACTTGAAAATAAAGTTGCATAGCGTTTCTCAAGCTTCTTACAAATACTATGAAATAGCTCCGTGTGTCCTGGGCTATGAAAGCCGACCCAGCGTTCTTCTACACCGCGTGACTTGTTGTTACACACATTTCTGTGGCCCGTGGGGAACTATGCTCGCACTTGCCTCAGGCGAAGTATCGTCACTATTGATATCTGTTTCCTTAGTAAAAGTAGCGCTGTATTTAATGAGAATCATCCTCAAAATCGCTGAAATCCCGGCCCCAAATCGATGTTCCTGGACGAGTGATGTTGAAACTCACTCGTAAACAAAGGCCCACGCTAGCATGGCGAGATGCAGATTGGGGCAATTAGCACTTCGATGTGATTCACACTCGCGGCAAACATGGAACAATAGGAACGCTCTCCTCTCTTTCTTTAACCTCCTTGGCCTGATTCAGTGCAATGAGTGCAGTCCCAAACCTTAGTTAAAATCAGTCTACTACAGTAAGGTTGTTTCTCTCCAGGATGCTTTGTTTTGTAATGGATAAGTCAAGGCTGTGTACCTATGAGTAGCTTGTTTCTCTTTTTTTCCCGTGTTTCCACAGGTTGGATATGGAATTCAGCCCACTAATGACTCCCTGATCATGACCTGGGTTGACCCTGAGCCACTGCCTGTCAAGTACATCGGCTTCTCTACCGGCTGGGGGTCACTGGGAGAGTTTAAGATATGGAGAAGGGAGGGTAGGTGGCTTTTTATAACACCCCTGATGTAGATGGTTTCTTCCAGTGAAGCCGATTCTGTCTGGCCTTGGTGCTGAATTTCTTTTTTGTATGCAGAGTTCTAAAGTTGTTAGTCTAAAGAGTTCAAAGTCAAGATTAGCAGTTACATAATTATTTATTTTTTTAACCCGAATTCGCAGACTTCTTCAAACAAAAAGTGAGGTCACAGTAACACTTCTTCCATGCACTTGCTACACTAAGTCTTGTTATGATAAAGTAAAAGTATAAGTTAAGAATTACCAAGCAAGATTTGATGGCAACATTAGATTGTGTTGTGTGACTTGCTGTTACTAATTACCCATCTAAACTTTGATCCCCAGATACAGACGGTACATACAGTGAGGTGTTCCACCTCGGGCTGCCACTCAACACCATTCCAGGGTCAGAGAGGGCACATGCCACCATGATAGGTGATGACCTTCCACATTTCAACTTTACACTTTATGAAAAGGGCTATAGGTACTTGACACTGCACTGGCTATCAACTTTTTTAAGATGTTGATTTTATGGTTACATCCCTATGTTTCAACACACCTTGGCCTAACATCAGGGTGTCAGAACATAGAGGTGTCAGAACATAGGGACGTCTGAACATAGGGAACATATATGCCTGGGTATATCAGAACATGGCCCTGTCCCCATTCTTAGTGATATGGATTTGAGTAGTGTTTACAATCTCTGTCCTTGTTTCCATGGTTACAGGTGATGTCATGGGCCCCACCCTGACGAACCTCCATGACCTCCTGAAGCTGCCGTTTGGGTGCGGTGAACAGAACATGATCCATTTTGCGCCCAACGTGTTTGTGATGAAGTACCTGGAGAGGACAGGGCAGCTGTCCTGGGAGGTGGAGGAGGAGGCAACAACCTACCTGGTCAAAGGTATCAAGAAGTCAGTTTAATATTAGCTTTGCTAGAGTGCATTTACCACTGTGTCTTGTCTTATATGCATACCAATAAAAATTAAAAATTAAAAAATAAGTCAGTTCACAGTTCAAAATGTGCATGCATTATCATTTGGTGAGACATAAATTAATCATGTCAGGACATTTGTAAAGCCTGGTCAGTTCTACACATTTAAGAACTATAGTAGTTATTTTGTGAACTGTCACCTTTTTGTAACTTAAGCATGTGCAGTTCGCACCATGAACTCGCTTGCATTTTTAACTATAAGAACAATAGAAGAGATGATGGTTGTAAACTGCTACCATTATATCAACATCTTTTCCCATTGTACTGGCATTGCAATACATCCACTTTACCATGGGATAGGTGTAGTCTAACTGTTGCACCAGTAGATATTGCACCAGTATCCATTCTTTCCCTGCTCTAGGGTACCAGCGCCAGCTGACATACCGTAGGAAGGATGGATCTTACAGTGCCTTCGGGAACAGGGATTCTCAGGGATCCATGTGGTAAGTCTTTAATCACAACTACCTCGGCTAACCTACATAGACCAGCTTGCTTGTGATGCGGGGTTGCGGGTTGAGGACTTAAGGAACGTTTTGGGGGACAGAGCTGTCTGGAAAGAAAGAGTGGCCCTGGTGCGGGCAAGCCACCCGTGATGATAATGATAGCATGCATCTAGCGTGATCAATGTAGACTAATGTGCATTTAAAATGAATTGTTGATGTATTTTGTCTATTGTGTGTATACATGTATTATGATGCTTTGAGGCCATGTACAAACGTACCTTGAATAGAGAAGTTGAATTCAATTCAGGAAATATTTCTCCTCTCTTCCAACCCTAGGTTGACATCGTTTGTGCTGAAGTCGTTTTCCCAGGCTCGTTCCTTTATCTACATCGACCCCGTGGAACTGGAGAAGCCTCGGGAGTGGATCATATCCCAGCAGGCCCCTGATGGGTCCTTCCCTCCGCTGGGGCAGCTCATCAACAAGGACCTACAGGGGGGTTTACAGGGCCGCGTGTCACTCACGGCCTATGTGGTAACCACCCTGCTGGAGATGGGTATCAGCAGCAAGGTGAGACAATTGCAGAAAATTCAAATTTATGTTGCAGGCCCTGCAAAATGGTTACTTGTCCCTGACCATGAGCATTGGCATTAAACAAATAGTCTGTAAGGATGTAAAAGAGTTACAAATTGAGTATTTTACTCTTTATGTATAATTGTCACTGTGGGAATTTTTATGCGTAGTACAAAATAATGCCTCATTTTTCTTTTTGCAAAATTTTTTTGTTTTAGGCAGTCAAAAACCGGAAGTATTCATGTCCTTGAGATGTTCTGTGTCATGTTATAGTTTTTATTTCGATTTTGACAGGGATCCAGTCACTTGATGTCAGTATATTTTGTCCTCTGTCAATGTTTGGTGATTTCATAATTATGTCAGAAGAGATATTAGTAAAATTACTTCATCTCAATCCTTCCAGGAGGTTAACAAGGCCATCAACTACGCCCGTAAGTTTCTGGAGGAGAATATGAACACAGTGGAGGATCCCTACACGGCAGCTCTGGTGGCCTACGCTCTCACTGCACTGCGCAGCACACACGGGCCCACAGCTGTGAAAAAACTCAATACCATGGCTATAAAGACAGGTAGCATGTCAGGAAGAGTGTTACTTAAATAGAGATTCATTGCTGTTATCAGTGTTTTATTCAGTTGCTGTTGTACTTTATGAATACTTTTTGGTTTATAGAATTGTATGTTTATTTATTTTTTTATTTATTGGTTTGGCTGCACCGAACACACAGCCAGGGCTGCCCAACTAGCCTATGGCTATTACAAAGGGCTAGCCCTGCTGACAAACACATAAACAGTACAAATTGTATGTTTCCATTAGACTCTACAAATTAATTAATGTTTGTGGAGTGTACATAAGACTTCTGATTATGTTCCCTTGAATATAATGTTGGTATTAATTTTATTCTTCTTTAAAACAAGATAATGGCTGTATAACAGTTGTATATAGAAAAATGTTCAAAAAGAGGTACATGATATTCTGGTACTTTTCTCAGAGCCCAAATACCTGAAAAATTTTGGCCCTCGTATCTCTTCAAACTGTATGTGTATACGACTGCTACTAAGACATTTTTTCTTGTATCCTGCAGACAGTTTCACCCACTGGAGTCTGTATGGGGGTCAGGAGGAAACAGAGAAGATTCTTCAGTTCAAGGATGGACTGGGGCAGTCAGGTAATGCTGTACAGTTATCACACCGGAAAGGTGTTTGAATAAAAGATTAACCCTCTTCGTGTTAAGGCTGCCCATTCTTGGTGCAATAGGCTGAGGGTTTAGAGTGATAACCTTGCACTTGTAGGGTTAGTCTGAGGTCATCTGAAGTCTGGTCAGTTGGGAAGTGACGTTGACAACTTAGTCGTCAATAGTCATCTGCACCAACCATTGACTATTTTGTGAAGTTTGTAATGTCAATTATTCTGATTGGCTGCAAGCAGAGGAGCAAATAGGATAAATTCCATCCCTGACCGACCTTGGTTGGGGTGTGGTTTCAGGGATAAGCAAGTCCACTAGCCCTATTGTCCAGGGCAAGTGAAAGTGCTGTTCGGGCAAGTGCATGTCCTACCCCACTTGTCCGATCGAGCAAGTAAGATTTTTCCATTGATTTTAGTACAATTTTGATATACTTGACACTTTTACAGTCATGGCATCAAGCAATTGTCTACAGAGAATTCCATTGCTGGAAGTGAAAATGCATATACTAGTAACAGTGACATTTGAATTTTGGGCAAGTGAAAAATTGGTTCGGGCAAGTACATTTTTATGTGCTTGCCCAATAGGACAAGTGGATTTTAGAAAACTTGTTCAACCCTGCGTTTGGACCTAAGTCATGCTAAGGTCCACAATATGTAATGGGCCTCTCTGAAATGTTCCTTCATCCTGCACCCCCTCCCACCCCAGTGTCCTCTGCAGAGGTCGAGATGACAGCCTACGCCCTCCTGACCTACGTTGCCATGGGAGATGTGGCCTCCGCCATGCCTGTTGTAAAGTGGTTGTCACAGCAACGGAATTCCCTTGGAGGGTTTTCCTCCACTCAGGTGAGCAAGTTTTGTTTTTTTCTCAATCGTAAGAGCAAATTCAAGTGATGGCATCTGTGTCTGAAAGTTAGTAAATTACTTTATGTAGTCTATAGACGAGGCAACATTAGATTTAATATTACAGTTTTAAACCTTCTGTGTTTTATAGGACACCTGTGTAGCACTGCAGTCCTTGTCAGAATATGCCATCCTGGCATACATCGGAGGTGTAAACTTGAACATCTCACTGGCTTCCACCAACCTGGATTTCAACCAATTCTTCTCCCTGGACTCTGAGAACCATGAGGTGTTACAGACTGCAGAGGTAAGAGGAGAGCTAACTTAGTTATACATGTATGTAGCATGCATAGTCCAGCAGGTACTGACCCTGCTGCTGGACAAAAGGGTTGTGAGTTTGAATTCTGGTTGTTATCGCTCATCCAACATGCACGCTATAGGAACATTGTACGTTAAACCATGATGGCACACCATTCATTGTCTCATTGTTAAAATTTCCTTGATACAATGAATCTATATTCTTCTCTGTGATGACCAGTGGAAAAGTAACTCAACTGTTCATTGAAGTAATTGTCAATAAGTTAAACTGATTTGAGATCACTTTATTACCTTTTTCCATACTTGTTCCCCATGCAGATCCCCAGTATCCCCACCCGACTGTTTGTGAGTGCTATCGGTGAGGGCTGCGGACTGATGCAGATTGACGTCACCTACAACATCCCCGACCCCAGCACCCAGCCGACCTTCCACCTCGACATCAAAACATCCGAGAAACTTCGCCACAGAGACAGGGTCCAGGGTCGCAGCAGGAGGTCTGAGAATGAGGTCAACAATATCATCACCAACCCAGGTGACTACAAGGTCACCATCGAGGCTTGTGCAAGGTCAGACACATAGAACTCTGGAATAAGTGTTTCTCATTAGGAAAAACACATCATATCTGAACATGTTTTGTTCATTTTTGTACTGAATATTTAATACATGGTCACAATATCACCTACTTAGCTACCCAGTGGCTGCTCACGATTGCTTTTTTTGCAATTCCAATAAAGAGGATGGTATCTAATGGATAGTGGAGTCACTCATATGTTGTAACTACAGGGTACTTGGCCCAGAACCCAGTCATCCTGGGTTCAAATCCTGTGATGCTACTGATCTTGTGCCCTCTGGAAAGGCATCACTTTCTTATAATTGCTCCACCTAGATGTAAAAATCGGTACCTGGCTTCAGTGGGGAGGTAAAAGGCATTGGAAGGAGAGGGATGGGTTCTGCCTTCCAATACCGCACCACATTTGATAACAACTCATTGCTTCAATGGCCGCAAAAGGCTATGAGACTAAATTTTTTATTGAAAAGGGCCTATTTGGCCTAGGATGCTTCACCCTTTTGTTGGCAGCCATGTTGAAATAGCTGTTTCCTCTGCCTACATGACATGCAGATGGCTGCCTCCTGGTGCATCCAACATGGCGGTTCTAGAGGTCTCACTGCTGACTGGGTTTGAGGCTGACATAGAAAGCCTGGAAAAGGTAAGTGTTAGCATCAGATATCATTACAACAGACAAGCTTTATTGGCACAATAAATATACAGTGACTTTATGGTCAACTATAAACTGCAAACATATTATATACATGTATTATGAGATTTATGGCTCTGAAAGTTTTGCAGCTATAGTGAATACAGACTAGAATCAAATTACTGATTTTTGCACATAATAAACTCAGATTGTATGTCATGTGGTAAACTGTTCTATATGGATCTGTATATGAAAGTCTTTTTTCAGGTGTTTGTTTTTTATTTTATTAGTCTGAATATGTTGCTACTGAAGATACATACTGTTTTACTATCATATGTTGAGATACCTAGTAGACTAGTTACAAACTGATCAGTAAACCTGGCCTCTTAACTTAAGCCTTCTAAGTACTAGTAGGAACATTTTGCAATTTAGCCTTTTTGAGGGCAGTTGAACCTTGTAGTACTCCTTAACCATACCACCAACCCCACCCCCAGCTCCTGCATGACCAGCAGGCCACTGTGAAGAGATATGAGGTGGATGGAAGGAAGGTCTTCTTCTACTTTGACGAGGTCAGGGATAGTTACAGTATATTATGATTTTATCTTTGCATAAATCCATTTCATTTTCTTTCAATTTCAATTTTATTGTCATTATTGAATTTTGTGTTAATATTTTGTTTCTTTACTTTTTTGGGACTTTTGGGATATAAAATGCTTCTATACATGTCATTGAATACAAATATTTCTCTTTGACATCCACAGATCCCCAGCCAATGTCTGACTTGTGTCACCTTTGAAGCATTCCGGATCTTCGTAGTAGGGAAAGTGCAGCCTATGCCAGTCAGGGTGTATGACTACTATGAACCAAGTCAGTATATATTTATTTCATAAGGTTTCATATTTCAATGTGATTGTAGCAGCTTTATTTTTTATTACATGCAGTTAGCTAACAATATGTCTCCAAAAGATATGAAATTGATACTTTTGATGATTATTTCTTAAGCATGTGTCTGAGCTTTAAGCCTACTTTATCTTTCATCTGTGCCAAGAAGAATTAGAATGCCAGGCTAATCTTCAGTCACTGGTGAAAGATAGTCTATGCTGTCTGAAACATCCGACTCTATGGAGTAGTTAACCACTTGCTCAAGCTATTTTTCATTCAATTAATGTTCTACCTAGATGTCTAAGGGCACAGTCACATAGGTCGTGTAATTTGTTGTTTGATCACAAACTTCTGGCATTTTGGAGGTAAAAAATGTACGTCTCTTGCAAAGTTCAACTGTCTTGGTACACAAAATGCTGTTTTGGATCCATGTCGGTCAAAATCACGATCCCACAACCTATGTGGCTGCGTTGTAACCTGCATTGATGCAATTTTCTCCAGGTTTTGAAGCCGTGACCTTCTACAACATAAGTCAGAGCCAGCTGCTACAGACTGCTCTGTGTGAGGACGAGGCAGAATGTAATCAGGTGAACTTGGATGTCCTTGACACAGCCAAGGAAAATGTACTGGGTATGTAAATTCCTTAGTACACATAACTTTATAACAGTCTACTTATTATCTCTATGATAAAGGAACAATAAACATGTACATTTTGTACCTCACTGGCATGGAATGGCCGAGTGGCTTGGTTAGTGGACACGACCCCTAGAGGTCACAGGTTCCATTCCAGGCATTTTTGGCTAGATGTTGTGTCCTCTGGAAAGGCACTTTTCTCACTCCACCATTAGGCATACAAATGGGTGCCTGACTTTAATTTAGGAGGTAAAAAGGCTCTACCTTCCAAAACCATGCCCTAGACATGGTGGATTAATGATCCATTGCCCTACAGCCTCAAACAGACTATAGAAAGTCACCACATCAACACAATAAATCCTGAAGCATGCTAGAATATGGCAGTTTCAGATTCTGACAGAACCTGAACAATTTTGTATCATAAAGATTGAAATCAGCCACCCTGAAAGTTACTCTGAAAAATAGAGGCATATCATAGTCATGAAATTGACTTATAGCGTAGCCTTTAAGTGCCATTTGAATTTATTGCCTTAAAGGAATATCATTACTAACAGTTGTAAATTATTCGCTTTCTTCCTTCCACAGATTTACCCAGCCTGGAATGTAACTCTGTGTTTGGCTGTCCATCAGAAGATATCCCACGATGCACCTGCTACAAGGACTGCCAGAGTACTGGACCACAGGTGAGTACTGTAAATTCAGTTATTTTTTGGAGCACATTATATGGTAAAAAGGGAAGGGAGTTTTTGCAGGGTTAAAGTTTGTTGTGTTTGGGCTTGTATTGCATTACCTGTGAACCACCTCATCGCATAACACACTGGGTTTGTACTGAAGAGGACAAGCTGAAATTATTGATAAATTCATTTAATTCATTCACAATGGAAAGGATCCTTACTCTTTTGTAAAGATTTCGATTTCCTTAAACACAGGTCTCCCATTAATATCCTATCTGAGGGATGTAAATTGAATTTCAATACATTGTATTTTTGCCAAAGCTTACTTTGATTTTGACCTTGGTCAGATGTCTGATTCAATGCGCTGCTGCATGTTTCCTTTGTGTTGGAACAAAGCTGAAGATTCTACACATTTGAATATTATCATATATAATAAACCGTAAGCAGGATTAGGCACACCTATTGAATTACATGTGTACATGAAATTACTACTACTCCCAGGTGTGTGGTTCTGATGGTGTCCTGTACCCAAACCGCTGCTCCATGGAGGTGTCTGCCTGTCAGAACCACACCCATCTGCAGGCCATACCCCTGGAGGAGTGTGCTGCATACTCCACAGAGCAGCCCAGCATAGACCCTGCAGAAGGATCTGGGGACAATGGCTCAGAGATTTTTCTTCAGGTAATTAATAACAGATTTCCATTTTTGAAAATTGGTAAAGGGAAGGAAAACATTGGACACTTATGACTGTCACATATTTGAAAACTTTTGAATTTATGGATTCACTCAAAAGTTAACTTGCTATATACACGTAGTGCCAAAATTCTGACAGTTGCAACTTAAAGTTCTTTTACATTATACAAAATGTAACATGATTTTAATCCTAAAGGCATTGAGGTGTTTATAATCCTGAAGGCATTAAGGTGCATACTTTTCACATTCAAGATTATTGAATCTTCCATGCTGCTTTTCAGGGTAATTCCTCCTCAACACATTTTGAAGAACAGGCAACTGTCTCCCCTGACAACCTGGATTTCCCCACCTTGCCTGTTGTGGAGGAAGATGCTACCTGGCAACCAGATTTAGAGGGAAAGATGCTGAACCCTGAATACTGGCAGCCAGCTCCAGGCTACAGCTATTACGACACCTATGATGATTCTTTCAATATCGGTGAAGAGGTTGACATACCCGACTTCACTATGGGAGGAGAAATGATTTATGCAAGTGAAGAAAAAGACTCTCAGCTCATGCATGAAAAGACAGCTGAGGGCCATGAGTCAGCAGAAGATTTAGCAAAACAACAGGACAAAGAAGAAGGATCATCTCAGAAAGGAAACTCTAGCCTCATCATCTCTAGGGAAGAAGTGACAGGAGGACAGATGGAGAATCCAGGCATCAAGTCTCATGGCAAAGATGAGGAGACTGAGAGGGAATCCCGAGGACGGGCCAGTGATGAGATGTCAGAGATTGAGGACCTGTGGGTGGACCGGCTGGACCTGGACTGGAGAACTGATGAAGAGAGTGCACAATCTGGACCAGAGGAAGAAGATATGGCACTAGGGAACTCTGGAGGAGCTGACGACATTGCCAACCTGCAAGAGGAGATACAGAAGTTTGAGGAGGGGAATCAGAAGGAAGCTGAGACAAAACAACACAAACACAGACATGGCAAGGGTGGAGACAGGGGAAAACATAAACAGTCAGGTCAGATTCTAGCTTATGTCTTGGGTTTGTAAATGAATCTTAGTGTATGTTAGTTCTAGGTATCCATTGCTTTAAGTATGCTTGATGCTGGTTCAGCACAATACCATGGGTGGTGTTTGTTAACTATTAATATCAACATGCTTAGCCAAGTAAACATATTGAATTTATCTTATTCTAAACTTCAGTGTCACTCTTCCTTTACTTTTCCATGAGATTTCATTTGTCCATTCATTCAGTGGTTCATTAATTAATCAATGTATTAATTCATTCATTCACACATATGCATTTATTCACTTTACAGGTCAGGACAAGAAGAATCAGAGCATTGAAAGCCAAGAGAAGATTGGTGACCTGGATTCTGTGTGGCTGAAGTTTGTTCAAGATGAAGTCATGGATGACAGGGACCAGTCTGAAGAGAGACAAGAGCCAGATATGATACACAAGAACAAGTCTGCTGAAAACACAGATGATAAGGAACGCAAAGAACTGGAATTTGAAGCACGGGATGAGGCAGAGACAAGTACAGATACAAGAAAAGATGATTCAATCAATGCAGAAAAAGATGTGAAAGAATCAGAAAGTGAGGAATCTCTGGACAATAATGAGGACACTCAAGAAGAAACCACCGAAGATGTAGGCCCTTTTAGAGAGGAAAGAACTGATACTGCAGAAAAAGATCTGTCAAGGGTTTCAACACATGAAGACATGTTTGAAGGAGAGGATGAACTGGCTAGTTACCTTGAAGATGAAGAAGAGAAGAGTAGCATGGGGGAGGAATCCATGGATTGGGATGACTTCTCTGAGTTGGTGAGGCAGCCTACCAAGGACAATGAAACAGATGTGATGGGCGGTGAGGACAGTTTGGAGTGGGAGAAATTCTCCAAGCTCATCAGTGGTTTAGCCGGAGAGACGGAAAATTTCACAGCCAATGATGGAGGGATGGAAATGGGCATTGACAGCAAGTTGGAACCATTCAACAAGGACCAAAGTGAAGAGGACATCAGAGAAGATGAGGAATATGCCATAATGGAGACTATGGAAGGACCAGGCACCGAAAGCACCAAGTATGACACACACTCTACAACAGCAGTGCTTGTGCCTCATTCCCTGTTTGATCCAGAAACAGAACAGGTCAGTACTTTAACTCAGGAGCATCTGTGTGAGACAAAACAGTAGTGTGAGACAGCCCATGTTTATTATAATGTTGGTCTCTTTTATGTTTATGATAAATGTTGTGATTTCCTCATACTGCAGTAAAAATGTATGAAAAATCCAAGATATCAAAGTGTCCAAAAGAGTTTTTGTCAGAGTTTTTTTTAATATGAAAGTTGGAAACCAAAAGGACTGGCCCTGTCCTTGGTGCTGATATTTGTTAAATGAAACCATCACACCTCAGGTATCATTGAAACTAATTGAAACCATGGGAAAGTACTGCAAGAGCTTAACGCTTTAATCTATAATGTATGAAAAGTGATGTTTCTGTGTTGTATGAACTATGTAAAACTTAAAACATAGGTCCTGCCCTTGGTGCTGAACATTGTTCAAATCAGACCTTGGATGTTTTATTCACTCCATTATCAAGTAGCTAGTCTTCCTAGACTACAAAACAACAACATACAATTATACATGTTACATAAGATTTGTTGTAATATCAATATTTATGTACCTTAGGATACCCTTGGGAGCAGCCATGGTGATGTCACCGTCCCCACCACACAACAAACTGTCACCAAAACCGAACCAGTCTCAACACAACCAGACAGACAACCAGACAGCAGCCAGGTCAAGGACCAAAGGTGAAAGGTCAACCAATGACCCGTTTCCTACAGTTCAAGATGTCTCCTTCCAAAATATGTATAATTGCAGATGTGGTAGTTTCTATGGGAAACACTGTACACTTTGCTCAAGGAGGAAAATAGAAGTGTTTTCATGTACACATGAAAATTCATTGTCACAAACACTATCTGATTTAGCTTTATGGTACACTTTCCCTCTCCTTGTGTTCCATTCCATGCCATTGGACACTGGCCAACTATATATCTCTGAGCTATGGCCATCATTCAAAGATGACTGTTGTAGTAAACTAATGGTGCCAGCTGTCATACATGTGTAGAGAATTTATAGGGGTACCAACATGGAGGCAGATGCAGCTATTTGCATGTCTGTGAATTTTAGCTCAAGCTATTTTGCGAGTCTGTTGTTCTGAACCTCAGAAATAGCCTCCATCAAGTGTGTGTACCTCACAGAAAAGAATACCAGCATCAGACTTGAAAAAGTGTCATCAATAATTGAAAGAAATTTCCTTGAAATGCAAGTCAAGGACACCATATTGGCAGTCAGCACCAGTGGTTTGGAAAATGAGTGAAAATGCTCTGTTGGGTAATATACTGTATGTAGAGCAAAAGTGCTGGTACTGTTTTAATGCAATGGTTACCTTCATAGGCCAATAGCAAGCAGGATACTCTTTAAGTATGAATCTCATTACTAGCCTACATACATCTCCATATAGCTTTTTGTCCATTCCCCAAAAGCCCTCATAGTCTATGCCTGTGTGACCAATAATGTTTGAATGTCTTAATAAAAACAGAACTGTTTTAGGGTCATTATTGCTGTACATGTATGCCATCTACTTCAAATGAATGTTATTCAGTGCCAAGTTACCTCAGTTTAACTGATATCAGGTTAGGTACTTTTATCTCAAAGGACTGTAGTAATAGATCCATGAGTACAGCACATACTTGAAATATTTAATTTATACTGTAACCATTCCAACTTGTAACCTATTCAACAAGACAATTAGAGAACCTTGTAGTATAGAGGTGTAAATTTCATGGTTAAATGTGAATTGGTTAAGGGTGTCATTACAAAGATGATGGAACATTTTGTTAGGAATAACATGACTGTAATGTATGGTTCAATTTGTCAATTTGTTTTGGAATAGTTTCAATATACAAGTATCTGTAAATCTACTGAGCATTGAGTTATTTCCTCAGCAAAAAGTGCTTTGTAAAGCAATTGGTCAGTATTGAAAATGTTAGAAAAAAAAAAGAAGTGTTAAAAAGATTACTAGTCTTTACATGTATAGTCAGTTAAATTTCTATACTGCATGGAACCTTAGTTTGGTCCTAAGTGTAGTAAATGATTGTATTTAGACCTTTTGGTTGTTGAATGTTAGTTGTCCTTATGAATTAGGCCATGTTGATTTGATTTTATGGATGACATATACACGCGCATCAATTTTTGGCCATACCAAAACAAAAATTAAGAATTTATTGTCCAGAATATTTCATTCTGTGTGTTCCCAGAGGATGTCATCAATGTAATCAAACCAACATGGCCTTACCAACTTCTGTTTGCTGTTTTAAACTTACCATGTGTCAAAGAATGTCCATAACTCTTACTTGACCAATGAACATTCACCAAGTATTAACATTCCATATTACTACTGCTAAAACCATTATCATGGCATTATTCCTGAAGAAAAAGGTACACTTTTTGGACCATTTCTATGTAGATAGGATGTATTATAATTGAAAACATTCACAGAATTCTAGCCAAGATTTTTATGTTATTCTCTGTTGAATCAAGCATTACCCTTAATATTTGTAGCAACATTAGAATTTTTGTCGCTGTAGATAGATTGGAGAAGCAAAACATAGGGAAATACATGTTTATCACCAGTTAGATATCATGTCATGTCCAAGCTCAAAAAGCCTGCATCTCGACATTTTAACAATGACTTGTGTAAATCACGTGAAGCTTCATATAACCCTGCTATCATAGATCTCTAAAGGCTTCTCAACTTGCCTCAGATGATTTCAGCAGATTCTCAGGCAGAAATGTAAAAATCTTGATGCATAATGATGAAATTTTTCTTTCAGTGCTTTCACTAACTTGTTCTAAGAACAAGTTATATTTTTTACTATCATCATGCAGACTAACTTAATATCATATTAAAATACTATAATCTCTTTCAGGTTACCTTTGAATTACATTGTCTGGAAGCATGCTTTTTAAAAGAGTGAAATCAAAAGCAATGGAAAAGTTTGGTAAAATGGGTGCAAGATCGTAAAATAAGGAAGGTGGGTGCTTGGTTGAGTTCTTCAACTGGAATTCTAGATAAGAATACTTGTAGTTTTCATGAGGTGTTTGACATTCTTAACAAGAATGATTATTAAGTATACCTTAGACATACACATGTACGTGTACATGTAGCAAAGTTACAGTAACTGTTATGGGACATAATGAAGTGAGCACAAAGATCACTGACACTGTAGATAATTTCAATATGTACATGATCAATATTTTTTATACAAAATTAAGTGTTAAGATAATACACAATAAACCATCCATACTGATTAAGAAAGTTGTGTTTGATTTTTCTTGACTTAAAGCTACCATTGTCACTAACTTCACAACTCTTTGCACACTGATATTTAAAAGCATATCAAGAGAATCTTAAATAAATCACCAATATTAGTGCAAAATGTATTCTTCAGCAACACTTCACAGTCACAAGACTGCCTTCACCAACCAATACCCGCCATGCTTTAAACACATCATATTACAACAAGTGCACATCCTCTTCACTGAACCCTGATGCTTTACAGCAAATCTCAGAGGTAGCTGCCATTACGTGGTTTAAGGTTGTGGTTTAAAAGCCCAGGGCAGGCTATGCCTATACCCCCAAGTCCGCTCCTCTACCTCTACCCCTCCCCCTGCCCCTCCACCTTCCCCCTCTCCACACACCCCCTCTCCCCCTCCCTCTACTCCACGGACGTCCTACGCTCTCTTTCATGTCCTTTTCTTTCCCAGAAGAAGCAGGTGAACTTCCTGATTCACAAGCAGTCGACAATGTACCACTCGGATGTCTATGTTCTTTTGTAGCCAAAGCATGGACTTGGTTTTCTTTTAAAATCTGCTCTTCTGTAGGTTGTCCTGAATCCTGATATGCATTCACAGTAGGGCAGCCACCTGGCTTTGCTTCAGATGTAAGGGAAAGGGTTTGCATGGCCCCTGTTAGGGGTTCAAGCTGACCACCTTCAGTACAGTACACTTCAGAATCCAAGTGTTTGTCTGTTGCTGATGGTGGATGTAAAGAGTTGCTATCACAGAGTACATCAGTTTTCCCATGGATGATGTCTGGCAGGGTGCATTCCTGTAGTTTGTCATCCACAAGACACTGGGAGAACTTTGGCTTGGCCTGCATAAAACAGATACAGAATTTGATACTGGGACTGCTTAGATCATGACATTTGGAGCCCATGATATCTTAGACAGAGGATGGTGTCACATTTAAGTCGGGAATTCAACCTAACAGTATTCACTCCTGATTCACATCTGTAGCAAAGTGATCAGAGAAGCAGACTGGGGATGGCAATTATGATGAAGAATCCAGGCTGGGAACCAGAACCATGATATCTAAAATGATGTACAACAGCTACTGTACTACTTAAATGTACTTCACACAAATAGAATATAAGGATCAAAAGAAAAGTACCTTTTCTGGGAAAGAGAAGTCAGCTTTCTTGAAAGCCACATAGCTGTCCACTGCTTTTAATCCATGCTGCCTGCAGAACTCAGCAGTCTCTGCTTCATCATCAAAGCCCAGCAGGCACTGGAGATGGCTACAAACAAAAACACCACATTACACACCATCTGACCAACAAACTTATATCAAACAAAGCTTAAGAGCTGGCACCATACTATATTCAAAACCAATGGTAAATGGAAGTGTATAAGTGTCACTGATCTGCAAAGCCTGCAAAAATCAAGCTACTTCATGACTACATTTTGAAGAGCTGTAAACAACAACATTAGCCCAGGGGCATTAGATAAATGTAATTAAGAGTTAATGACCCGCCCCGAGGTGTATATGGTGTCATAACGCCTGGTCCTTTGCTATAACCACCGAATAAAACCACCGAGTGAGTGAAGCGAACGAGGTGGTTTTATGAGGTGGTTATAGCAAAGGACCAGGCGTTATGACACCATGTACACCGAGGAACAGGCGGGTTATTAACGTTATTATCATATAGCCTACCCAAACTTACAAACTCCTGTATGACGCATAGATCCCTTGGTACCATACGTGTGAATTCCTTTGTCGAATTTGTTCTTTGGTACATACATAAAAGGAGATTACAGATTGCATTTTGAAACCAAAATTTCCACAGAAAATATTCGAAACATTGTAATCTTTGGCTCTTTAGAACAACAAAACATTATCAATGTTAACAGAAGGAGCCATTCCCCTCTTCTTGCAGTCTGTATTTATTCCCTCTGCTCTAGAATATGTTTTGCTCCTTTTGATTGGCCAATGCCTTTATATCCTTTGTGTATCACTCCTTCTGATTGGTTAGAATGAATCGACACCGGCACCGCATCGACACCGGTGCCGGTGTCGATTCATTCTGACCAATCAGAAGGGCGATACACGCCGGGCTGGCGGGAATCTAAGTATTACGGCATCATAACCAACGTGGAACGGGGCCTTCTGATTGGTCCGCGGCACCTGGCTATATGATAATAAAGGGTTAATGCCCCGCCCCGAGGTGTATATGGTGAGATAATCCCTGGC
>NC_049981.1:16158992-16189673 GCF_000003815.2 Branchiostoma floridae | reverse complement strand
ATCTCACCATATACAACCGAGGAAAAGGCGGGGCATTAACGTTATTATCATATAGCCTATTCAACTGACACATATAGCCTATCCAACTGACACAGGGCGTTTTCTGCGTGTTTACTGTAGCAACCTGCAGATGACCGCGGGTGACCCCTGGTAGAACGCCCGTTCTGTTCGATCACGTCAGATCGAACAAGATTCGTGTTCTAATACCCCGAATAGAAGTCAAATTTGACCATCGGGTTTGTTTAGTGGGGGTGTTGAAAGTCATGTTCAATCTTTTTCTATTTAAAAATCATTGATATCTTTTTAATTGTGTTGTATTTTAACATAAATTGTTCGAAATAAAGTACAGTACGCTGTTTAATAGATATAATCGATAAATACTTAAGACTAGTATTAGCGTCCTGTCCCCTCTATAATGGTGCGGTCCAAAAAGTGGTCGGTTATTCTAATAACCGACCACTTTTCAGGTTACTGCCTGATAACCCATGGGAAATGGGGGCCTCTGATTGGTCAACTCCATCTGGCTATATGATAATATACAATAAAACCTGCCCTGTAACAGATCTCCTCAGTCTCACAGACAAAAGTCAGTGGATGTTAGCTGAACATCTGACCATTTCCAAAATCATATCCAGCTGCTTGAGTAGCAGCTATTTGGCATTATCTTATTACTAGTACCTAGATGGCGATCCTTATATCAACATCATATACAATGTTGTTGCTTGACCTTACCTGATGGGATATCTACAGACTTTACTGCTGTAAGCTGAGTTCATCACCAGGAGAGTACGGCTGGGAACACAAGATAATAGCATTGTGTTACAAGATTACGAACAAAAGACTGCAGGATAGAGAAGTAACAAACTAGCTAAGAAATGGACAACAAAGATGTTTTTGTTTTTTTACAACCAGTATATTATCAACTGCTGATGTTTCAATGACTGCCTGTCACTTTTTTAGGGCAATACTAACTGGTTCTACCTACATGTAGCACTGCAGCTAGGGGCTACTATTCCAGTGTGGAGAACTTTGCTTAGAATCCATTGACTTACCAATTTGATGAACCAACATGTTACAGTATCCACAGTAGATACAATGTAACTTGTAAGCCCAGCATGAAAACACAGCATGAAAATTGATTGGCCGACGAGTATACAAGCTCTAAATGACGTGTTTGACAGTAGATAATATGTCTGGTGGTCACCTAGCCCATTGAATATGATAGATTTTTAGGCAAAAAAGGATGCTCAACCTATTGTCTACATGTATTTTAAGATTGGGCAACCCTCTGGCCACCAAATATGGCTAAAGCTCATTGATAGTGTGACAGGCTAAAAGGACTGCTTTCCCTACTGAGACTTTCTTTCTTTCTTTCTTTATTCGCACATAATAGCATGGCTTAAAAACAAATGTGTATACAGAGATGAAGAACATGCGGGGGGTGGGCAGAAGCCTATGTGGCTTTTCTTTGGCCTCCCCCAGAAATAGATTGCAGAAATAATAATTATACATAATTAAAGTGAACGAAAAATGCACATAACATAAGTTGAAATCATCATGTGAAATACACTAATGGAATAGAAGTTGTATTACAAATGATCAAATGAAATAATAAATACAAAACAAAATAGACAAAACATATACAAGTAACTTGGGATTTGAGAAAAAAGGTAGGATCTCTAAGTTTTAAGAATCATTAGCTATCAACTACCAAAATCAACCAAAAACTAATATGAAAAACAAGGAAACAAGGAAATCAAACAAATCAGGTAAAAGTTATGCTTGGGTATGTGATGCAATCAATCTTAACAAGCTTTTTGAACCTGGGTAATGATAAGCAGCATTGTTGGACTTGACTTGTAGCTGAGGAAATTGCTGTACCTGCGTTCAAGAGCCAGATGTCTGTGAACAGCACAGCTGTGAATGTAGGGCAGCTGTTGGACCAGCCTAAACACCTGCACAAAGTCTCCTCGCAGCTGCGCCATGTGCAGCCGCAGGGCCACCTGCACTACCTGGCATTCCCTACATGGGAAAAGGTTCAAGACTCTTGGTTATCAACAAGTCTGGGGGCCATTGAACACAGCACTTATCAATAAGGTCGCATAACACAGTATTTATGGGCGGCCCCCGTGGACATAAGTAGATCGGGCACAAAATAGGGCGTCGCAGTTCTTGAAAAGCCATAGAAATTTTTCTGTGCACGTCAGCGAGTCGGAAACTGTGGTGAATAGTAGAGGGATACGTAAGTTTTGAGGCTGTATGAGTTGGGTTACGATGTTTGTTTGGCTGGGTAGAATTTCGCGCACGAATCCGGTTCCCGCTACTTCCGTGTGTCGGCTGCAGTATGGTGACCTCCGCTGGGGGTCATTTCAAAGTGTTCTTTCTGGGAAAACGAGACGACAAACTTCATCTCGTTTTCACATATGTTGTAGATTATACCCTCAACTCCAACATATCGAATTCTTGTTAATTACTTTTGCACCCTGATATATTTTTTGAGTCGTCGAACCACCTCACTTTGGGGTCCTTAACCATGTAAATCCCCATAGGCGAAAAACTGTGTTCTGCTACCTTTAACCAAAGTGGGAATTCCCCAGGGACGGACAACAGCATTAAATTTGACTGATATGTTAGGTACTGACGTCGACTGACTTGAACTATAACATATTTGTTACCGTCAGACCCGCCGTTACCATGGTAACGGCCGCCAAGACCGCGCCCTATGCTTAAGTATAGGACTTAGTGTGAGCCAATACCCGCTCTACCCCCCCCCCCTTTTTTCCGCCGAAAAAAAGACTAACCCCCAACCCCAATCACTCAGAACGTTAGAATAAGGTCTGGCAAGCTCTTTGTAGAAGAAAAAGTCAACCAGAATATTAGATTTGTTGAGATAATGAGACCAATTAGCGGCCCCACAAATAGCCCTTGTACGGGGCCGACACCTGTGCTAGGCGTCGAAGTGCAAAGTTGGCCATATCTCAGGAACCATTTGGATTTCTGCTCTAAAACTTGGTACGGTTTTATATCTTGACTAGTTTTATTGCATGAGCGGAAAAAAATCCAAGGTCAAGTTTGCTTAAGGTCGCATAACACAGTATTTATGGGCGACCCCCGTGGACATAAGTAGATCGGGCACAAAATAGGGCGTCGCAGTTCTTGAAAAGCCATAGAAATTTTTCTGTGCACGTCAGCGAGTCGGAAACTGTGGTGAATAGTAGAGGGATACGTAAGTTTTGAGGCTGTATGAGTTGGGTTACGATGTTTGTTTGGCTGGGTAGAATTTCGCGCACGAATCCGGTTCCCGCTACTTCCGTGTGTCGGCTGCAGTATGGTGACCTCCGCTGGGGGTCATTTCAAAGTGTTCTTTCTGGGAAAACGAGACGACAAACTTCATCTCGTTTTCACATATGTTGTAGATTATACCCTCAACTCCAACATATCGAATTCTTGTTAATTACTTTTGCACCCTGATATATTTTTTGAGTCGTCGAACCACCTCACTTTGGGGTCCTTAACCATGTAAATCCCCATAGGCGAAAAACTGTGTTCTGCTACCATAAGAGAAATCTCCTACTGTAGCAACCTGTGTGGTCAAAGGGCTACGGAAATAGAGATGGGCACTGTTTCTATCCCCTGAAAGGTGTAGGAACTTAACAAATTAGTAAGTTGGTTTTTAAAAGGGGAGAACCATCCAGAGATGTGAATAAGCAACAGCACTTTATAAGATGTACAAAATTAATGTAGGGTTGCTATTCTACACCTTAAAACTGAAGACTCAAAACTGACCTTATAGACTTTGGCAAGGACAGTCCATGTTGAAGAGCATCATGGGACCCTGAATGAAAATAACCAGAAAAGAAAATTAAAACAAAGTTGAATTGTAATATCTATACAAAATTACAATGTCACTCATTCCACAAAGACAAAGTTTTTGTAGGATTTCATGAGAAGTTGAAAAAAATACAGGAAAAAAAAACAAAAATACTTTTAAATCCTTGTTAATATATTGGCTTTATCAGTGAAAAAGGAGCCAAACAAGACTTCCAATTCTCCAAGTATCCTATTAAACCACTTTCACCTTACAGTACACCTCCCACAGTGGATAACAATCCACTGGCTACATACTTATTATACATAGACTACTTTTACCTTTTAACAAAGGCTACACAATTTAGAGGCAAAGAGTTTTAGACCTACCCAGACAGTGCATTAGGTACAGTGCCTCCATGCAGGCCCTGTTACCATAGACAACCCCTGTACTGTCATCTTTGTACTCCCTGAGCAGCCATGTTAGACAGTTCTCTAACTGTTGGTTGTTCAGATGGGGATCAAACTGCTGAACACTGGACTCACACAATCTGCACAGGAAAATAACACATGGGTTTTTGTATACATGTACATGTACTAAAGCATAAAGTCAAACTTCTCATAATGTGTATACTATACTGTCATGGTCTCGTAACTGTCAGAGATTAAGACAGTACTCCACAAAACATACCATCCAAAGTTTGAGAATCAGTTTTCAAAGTTCAAATGTTCACAAAAAAGTTCAAGTTTCAAATACAAACTTATCCCTTCCCAACAAATTAGTGGAACAATCCAATCTTCTTCCTAATATACAAGAGTCACAAGTTAGACTAATCTAAGTAGTGCAGAAGGGGTGCTTTGCTGACCTGTATGCAGCATACACATGGAATCGTACAGCCTTCTCCAGGATGGCGACACAGGTGTGACCTTTGACCCTCTGCACCACCATGTCCTGTCGTACCGCACGGAGACGGTCCGAGATGAAGTTGTAGACCTCAGTGAAATGCACATCATCTCTTGGCAAGATTCTAAATTGCAGGAATAGAGCAGTTATTTTGATGACGGTAAGACATCCAGGTAATGGGATACGCCAAATAGCATTTACTCCGGCAAAGAGACCATGGTTTTTTATATGTTTAGACATTTGAGGTAGCATCCACTTTCTTTCTCTAGTGGCAACTACAGTGAATAACAATGAATCACACAAATTCAACCACAAAGTATTAAAAGCTGAATTGAAGCAGAAATACAATTGACTTGGGGCTAGGGGTCAAAACCATTTTTTCTTGATGGACCAGTCCAGAAAAAAAAACGGACATGCATAAAATCAATGGACCGGATGTTGGACCGATTAAAAAATGAACAGATTATACCGGTAGGTGTTCAAATGTCGATGACGGCGGTTTCAAACTGCAATGTTTTTAAAGTACTCAATGTTTATTGCAATTTGAAAATGTGGTTCATCGACATGATAACCCTAAATGACATGATTTTAAAAACAACAGATATAGGTTATTCCACAGATAAAGGTGAAGTACTTAGTAGCATCACACCTGTCCTGACAGTGCCAGGTAACTCACCTGTTGATCAGGTAGTCCACAGTGCCCATCAGCACCTGTGGAGGCCTGAGTTCAGCAGGTGGGATGACATCCTTCCCAGCTGCAGGACGGGAGTACTCCTTCACACACCTGACTGGGTCAGCTGACGGCCTGGGGCAGGATGGATGGAACAAATGGGGTGTTTTTGTGTGTATTTGTACATGTATCTGCGGTACACGGTGCGGCAGCCGTGTAGGGTGCCAAGTTGACCTGATTGGCTTGGGCTGAGTTGTCCTAGGTGCCGAGTTGTCTCAAAAGGAAAGTTGGTGGCTGGTGCCCCTCCATACACAGGGACCGTAAAACTGTAAAATACTACTAGTAGTAGGTCAAAGCTGGCAATTGTTAAGCTGGGTATTTCTACTCAGTACTCACAGTCTGTTGTGTTCTGTTCCCTCCAACATTTCAAACCTGTGCAGACGCTTCTGTCTCTGCCGTCTGTAAAGGGAAAACAAACAATAACAAACGATGTCAACTCAAACACAGTATATAGCTATGCTGTCATAAATAATAAAGGGATACAGCTGTTTAGGCTTTGTAATTGACAAGTCAGAAAAGCAAATATACAAAAGTAACGGTCTCCTCTGTCAGCACTGGAACACCAGTGCTGAAGTGGTTGTCAGCACTGGAAGTCCAGTGCTGAGCCGGCGTCAGCACTGGAAATCCAGTGCTGAGGCAGCTTCAGCACTCGAAGCCCTCCTGTCAGCACTGGAAGCCGAGTGCTGAGACTACAATCAGCACTGGATTTCCAGTGCTGAGGACATTTCAGCTTTGACACTACTTTGCCACAAGTATAGAATATGTGATTTGTTGATTTAAAATTTTCATATCAATTGACCAAAAGAAAAGAAACTTGAGTGCCATTAACTGTATACACAATTGACAATATCACAAGTGTCTACTCTAGTCTAAAGCTAGTAAAAGCTAGTGCCACGCAAGACCTGATTGGAGATTAAATAACACGCACAGATATACCTAAGTCTAACTCAGACAGCCGTACGGACGCATGCTACTACTAGTACTAGTACACGAATATTACGTTCAGGCTTCAGCACTGGAACGTTCCAGTGCTTTATAAACGTCAGCACTGGAAGCCAAGAGCTGAAGTTTTTACAGCACTGGTCTTCCAGTGCTGAAAAGTTCCCGAGCACTGGTAAATCCAGTGCTGAACCCGTTACTTTTGTATATCAGCACTCGGTTCCAGTGCTGACGGCGGTTTCAGCACTGGGTAACCAGTGCTGAATGACCTCTGCCGCGAGTTCAGCACTGGTACCCGAGTGCTGACGGCAGTTCAGCACTGGAAAACCAGTGCTCGGAGAAGTTCAGCACTGGAAATCCAGTGCTCGCATTGGGTTCAGCACTGGAATTACAGTGCTGAGGGAGCTTCAGCACTGGAACAAGACCGTTCAGCACTGGAAAACCAGTGCTGACGTTTCTTCAGCACTGGAAAACCAGTGCTGAGGCCGATTCGACCCATTGATTCAGCACTGGAACACCAGTGCGGAACCCGTTACTTTTGTATACTTGCGTCAGAAAAGTGCACAGAAGAAATCGCAGACTCTACATTTCCAGATATGGGAATGAAATTCAAATGCCTCTTTCTGTGAAAGACTACTAGTTGTCTAGCCGAACGCAAACACGGAAGTGCGCACCCGCCCTCCCCCATCTGACATAGTTAACGTACTTACGCAGTTTGTTCCAGCTCCGGGCACATGTCCTGGCACGTGCCTCGTATTCTAGGTTCTTCCGGCATGGCATCAGTTAAAGTAGACTGCATTTGCCGAGCAATGAGCGTCATACAACGGTTAAATCCACAACTCTCGTTTTGTTTACTGCTTGGGTGCCGCCATGTTGGATTTAGTTCTCGTACCCAGGGTCCAGTGTGAAGACCTGGGTACGGCAATTAGCTCCGAGCAGATGTTGGGGAAGCGCTATACTGTGAATCGCTTTGCTCCCATCGCGTTTTAGAGAAAATGACGTATTGAACAAATCGGTCGATCGTAGCCTTTCTTTAAAGGGGCCGGTAAAACTACATAAAGACCAGATAATGTAAACTTTGGCTTAAACTCCTGGATTTCGTACCCAGGGAAAAAGTAATAAGGAAGTGCTTCCACCGTGACTTGTCCAGCGGTTTGAAAGGTGGATTGACCTACATAACTACATAAACTCATAAATATCCCAGACTGTCTCCCCACCAGGCTAGAGGCAGATCAGCATAATACTGGCCACAAATTTTAAATATTCTGTACTGATTTTCATAGGAACATTATCAAACCATACAGAATGACCCAATGTAAGTAACAAATACAATGCAAGGAGGTTACAATCATATAAGATCATGTGATAAGACAATACTATCTGCTGCGTTCTTGAAAAAACAACTTTCTTCAAATTTCAAATCAGCCCTGTCAAAATTGTATCAAAGCATGACTATTTGCATCTACATTTAAAACTTGAAAATGTCTTCCTCAAAGCTGAATGAGCTCTCCGAGATGAGTTGCGTGTGTAGAAACATGGCTTGTAATGCTTGACTTATAGTAAGAAACCAATTTAGTCCTGTGCTCTGTAGAACTGTACGGAACTGCCAGCCGATGTCTCACACTGAATAGCAACCCAGTGTCGTCATATGCATTACTTCATATTCTGGGCTACTGGTGTTCTTCAAGCTAACTTCTTTATGTGTAGTCTTACTTCAATTCCTTATCTTTTGACTCTAGATTTCAAACATGATTTGAAGAGTAACTTTTGCTTGGTAAACTTTCTCGGCCAGGCCACCACTAATTTGTAGTGCACGGGTGCCTGTAGCATACTTAAGGCCATAGTTTATATTATCTCCTCTTTAAATAGTTTTACCGGCCCAAAAGGGAACAAGATTGATGACAACATGGACAGCTGTATGAGTGCTGTTGTTTCTTTACAGGGACTGTATGTAACGTTACAGCGTTCGAAAATGTGTACTACTAGTATTCTCAATAGATCTATTACGAAAACAAATACATTGATGATTGATGACGAATGGAAGTGCTCCAAAACGGCAGATCTTTCGTTTCTATTTCTCAAGAGCAGCTAATAAGGAGCCTATTTAATTTTTTTCTGATTGCACTTTTTTCCATTAATAGATAATATTTACATACATCTACTCTATTTCCCAACATCTTTTCTCCGTGAAGCCACATCCATTTAGCTTCATCTTTCGAATTAATCAAACCGTCATATCGGCAACACACTGACACTTTGCCATCCGATTCTTGGCCCCGTCCCCGCCTCTTGTCTTATCGGTTTGGTCATTGTACTTCTATTTACTTACGATTCACCACAAAACAAGGGTCTGAGAGCCACTGACAAACTTTTTGGTTTGCAGAACTGAATAGCTGATGTGATGACGGCTGTTCGTTTGCCTCTGACCTAAAAGTTTGGGTCTATAGTCTGGGAAGCAATCAGGAGGAAGCTTGTTCATAACGATGTAGTTCTGGGAAAGAAGCTTTCAGGCAACGTGAAACTTCCCCCTAATAGGTTGGTTATGGAGGAGGAAACTTTTTAAGGCTAATTTGCTTCCGTGAAAGTGGCAAAACGGTGTCCTTGTTGAGAAAGTTTGTGGTGGAGGCACAAGAAAGTGACGCTCTGTAGGATCATGTAGAGCATTCAATTTGCCTTTAAAATAGTTAATTATGATAATTACTTGTCATGTTGTTGCGATTTCAGCTTAGGGACTGCAAATTTGGTCTAAAGGTGTGCTGCAATACGGTTCCACATCATCGCCATCTTGGACCTCATCTTTGGCTTGTTTCCACATCTCCCGGTTTCCGCACGGCCGACGCAAGTTGACATCCGTTTCATCGTTACGGATGTCCTCCAAATTAACACTGCTGTTGGGCTCAATATGCAGGGTGCTGTTTATGGCATCGAAATGTACGTTCAAGTAAGGTGTTAGCTGTTAGTTCTCCTCAGTTTCTTCTGTTGTTTCCGTGTCCTTGTTGGCGTTGTTGAAGGCAGAACCAGAGGATTTGTAAAGCCGATTGGAGATCAGATGTGTTGATGGTGGTTCCAGACGGTCGTTTGTGGAACGGATTTTGCCTTTCCAAATCCTCCACACACACACACACACTCTGTCATTTGGCCTGGTACCTGACGTCCCCTGTGGCAGATCCAGAATGTTGATTCATCCGATTAATGGTGAGCTGAGAACTCCTGATGACGCCAGGTTGGCCGTGGACCGGATGTTGCCTTTCATTCGAAAAGCATTTTTTGGGATATTTCTAGATAGCTTTTGAGGATGATATAGATTGGAAATATAGGTTCTGTTTTCCGCATAAGCGTCAGTGATGTGGTCTTACCGTTACACCAGGGAGCATGCAGGACGTCAGAAAACTGCTGTCTCGCTGGGTCGGGCACATGCAGCTCTTTAGCCTCCACTCGTCCTGCACGAAGTGTACGAAGCACTCCTCTGGGCAGGGTGAGCAAAACTTCAGAACGAACAGGACCACGATGACGACACACTGCCCCGTCCTTTTCTCCATAGCCATACGACTGGGCTGAACTGATGAACAGCGCACTCACAGCTGCAGGCTGACAAATCCCACAACTGACGAAAACACTTTTGTGCGAAGGATTGAGATGATCTGATTGGTCTGGCTGACATAAGTCCCCTCTGTTGGTTGTGCTCACATGTACAGATGAATTACCAATACCAGGCTGAATGTTTCAAACATAGTGTAGTGACTGTAAGATTATTTTTATCTCATAGTATCGCATTTAGCATCTCCCTATGCGGTGTCAACCGTAGAACGGTACCGGTCTGAGTCTACTACTATCCCAGAAACTTGTAGGGTTTAGGTGAATATGTGTATGTTGTGTGACGAGAATGATTATTAACGCGAGATTGAATCGTCTGGATGAAAAGTGTTTACAACTGCTCAGATTTCTCTCCCAAGCTTTTATAATCCGGTGCGACCCAAATTCATAATTTCATGGAAAATGACCATCAAATAACGTGTTCCTTTTGGTCACTCTTGTATTATTTACATTGGGGTCACGTCCTCAGCATATATTAGGCTCTCCCCAAAGAGGACCACTTTCTTGAAGTATTTATGGACATGTCAACAGATGGCGCCGAGTAAAACACCATGCGTGACCTTAGGAGACACCAAAGGTTCTCCGACAGCAGCGACACCGAGATTCGGAAATAGGTGTAATTACCTTTGATCATAATTGAGATAATGGGTTAGAGAAAAATCAATTGCTTTAAACTACATGGGGACAATACATGTTAGCTATCCCCCCACGAAAGTGTTTACAAAGTTTGATACACGGTTATATTGTAACGGGCTGTTGAACTTTGTTAAACTTTGTGTTCTACGTGACTTTCTTCTCGTTGCAATTACCTGCATGTATTGACACGGAATAGTGAGGGCAGCCATTAATATCAAATCTGACAAAGATAATTTAACACCTAGAAGTTTCAAAATCGCCTAGAAATGAGGGGTGCTGCATAAAGACTTGTTGTTCAAAAATTTTTAAGATGAAGCAAGAAATTCCACTATAAATTCACTCAAGATCTTGACACAATGACATCAGGTGTACTTAATTTTTGAATTGTTCCGCGGTATTTATGTCAAGGCTGTTGAACTGCCTTCTTGACTTGCCTCTCCCAGCTAAAAGTATAATTACGCCGTACTGACACCGGATGCCAAGGGCAGCCATTAATATCAAATCTGTCAAAGATAACACGTGTAAACCGCCTTTGATCACCCTCCTGTGATGAGGGGTGCTGCATACAAGTTTCATCATAATCGTTCACTTTAACACGATTTAATGCAAGACATGCAAACAATTACATCATAAAGGTGTACTTTGTTTGAAAAGTTGTTACGCGGTTTTTGGGTCAAGATCATTCAGTCATAAATATCACATCTGTCAAAGATAACACATCAAACAAGTCTATAATAAGGGTTGCTGCAGACAGACTTGTTAGTAACACTCAGTGAACTTTACAGAATCAAAATCCCTCACTTCAAAACGACTTGGGGCCAAACATGCAAATGATATCATCATAAAGGTTTTACAACATTTGCTTCTCGGTTTTTGTTTTAAGTTGAACTTCGATTTGTAACCTATGTGCTTCATTGTACATGTTGTTGTAATTACACTTTACTGACACCGGACGGATCACAATTAAGATAATGGGTTAGAAAAATGAATTGCTTTAAACTACATGGGGACAATACATGTTTACTCCATCACGAAAGTGTTTACAAAGTTTGATACACGGTTTATACTGTAACGGGCTGTTGAACTTTGCTAAACTTAGTGTTCTACGTGACTTTCGTCTCGTTGCAATTACCTGCATGTATGCATGTATTGACACGGAATAGTGAGGGCAGCCATAAATATTAGATCTGTCAAAGATACTAGTAGCACATCACAATCTTCTGTAATGAGGGGGTGCCGCTTACAGACCTGTTATTCACACTCGGTGAACTTTACAGAAGATACAAGGAGTGTTATCAAAGTCACTCACTTCAAATACTCACAAAGGTTGAAGGCAAAACGTAGAAACGATACCACCATAACCATGAGTTTTTAACTAACTGTTGCTTTACCTGCGTAATCCTACATTTTCACCATTAAGTAGCGAGAAGCTAAAAGTCTATGCTAGATTACATCTGCGATACTTTTGCATGTATGTTCTGAAACCTGTACTTAGATCGGTTGGGTAAAAATGTACAATAAAGGTCTTCGTTCATTCTTTGAAAAGACCGCAAAAAGGTTTATATGTCAAGGCTGTTGAACTGTTGTCTAGACTTGCCTCTCCCGGGGCCCAGGTAAACGTGTAAATTACCCTGTAATTTTCAGATGGAAAGGGCAGTCATTAATATAAAAATCTGTCAAATTTGACATTTCGCAATCCTCGATAATGAGGGGTACTACATAGACACGACGTGGCAAGAGACATGTCTGACTAATTTCAATTAACACTTACATATAGCATTTTAGCCGGCACTGTACACAATGGGAAAAGGTAGAAAATGGGAGAACTAGGGTCAAACTTCGTTGAAGAGGCTCAAAGTGGCTTATCTTGTGAATTGGTTTGATATCATAAGCTGTGACAATCAAGACACGCTATGCTACCCCCTTATTAGTTTCCAATGTTGTGGACGGTCCCCTTGTATAGAAAATTGAAAGGCAACATTTTCGTGGAAATGCAGAATGTTTTCCCTGTAGCCTTTTGTCAAGCTACTAGCACGTAATACTATACCTTTTGACTCGCCCTGTCGTACATGTATGTGAGTAAAAATACTACCAACAAAGATTTTGCTGTCGGAAACCTGAACTTGTTTATACTTGCTGTACAACTAATACTCATATGTAATGTCACAGGTAATGTCACCGGCTGGTGATGTCATTGGAGGTTCTATGTATATAAGCTCTGATTCGTTCGTTTCAGAAGAAGAAGAAGGAAAAGAAACCAAAAGCAATCCTCTTATCGGGGGAAAACATCACAAGTAGACGCACCAATAACTACGAGGATGTTGGAGGCAAAATTGTTACGTTTTCTTTAGCACTCGCTTCTGTTACAAACTACCTTTCTCGGGTTGTTTCCCTCAAAGTTCGCAGTATTGCCATACAATCTTACGATACCCTCACAATGGCTTACTGTGCAGAATACTAAGTATAGACCTCAAACTTAGAACATAACTTTCTTGTAGTATGTCTAGATATGTCATCACATGACGCTCATTGAACTACCAGGTGTGGTTATAGAATAACTACGCTCTCTAGAAATTAGTAATGCCACGAAAATGATGATTCGAAGTTTTGGAATTTTCGGAAGCCTGCCTAAAGCTCTCCAGATCGACAAAATGGCCGACAACCCATCGGTGATTGGAAGTGCGCATTGTTCAAGACTCAAGACTTCACGACACAACAAATTCATGTTCATATGCTGTGAAAGACGCTGTGCAGTTTTTATTACGTAGACTTAAGTTGAGATGTTGAAGAATGATTATGACTTCGTTTCAAGGCTTTGATCGGTTATAACTAGCTATGCAGCAACACACTCCTTAATGTCAAGGATGCTTAAACGTGCGGTCAAAGCCCCATGCTGCGTTCAATTAGCCACGTAGCCAACAATCTGTACAAAATACCAAAATAATTGGGGGACCATTAATATAGAATCTGTCAACTTTCAGCCCGGACCAATCATGATCTTCCGTTTAAGGGGCGTGAACAGTGAGCTTTGCTGTTATATATCCGAAAACACTTAGCTCTGGTCAGACGGACGGTGGACAACTAGCTGGCATCCACCAACCTCGCTTCCATTGACTGTAAAACATACATGTAAGTACATCTATCTGTGTTATACAAGCAATATCATCTAATGCTTTCATGTGTCCGTGTTTCCTGTCAATGAATACGTGGAATTTATGTACCGGTCAGGATCGCAATGATTTTCCTGCGAAGCTCACGTTTTACTTTTTTTTCTAAAGCTGTATCACTGCTATGACAATTCTGTTAATAATACAGCAGAGATTTTAGCTGCTTTGTCGCATTCACTCACTCACTCAACTCCCAATACTCCCGGAGAAGCGAGTTTCCCGGCATTGAGCATTGTGCGATGTCGCGCGCAACATGACATTGCCGCTGTTCGCTTGTCATGTTCGTATATGGCGTCAAAATGTCATGGTCAAAACGTATAGTATTCATGGGATCATGCTTGTTGCTTTTTAGTTCTAGTCCTGGCTCATAGTCTGCAAACTTCATGGTAGGAATATCACGCAGACGGAAGGAATATCACACAGACGGAAATTTCTGAAACATGGTGACGATGCGGGAATTTTTTCCGCCCTCCCGACAGCGTGTCAGGCTTTAATTCAGCATGTTGGTCATGAGAGTACGATCCCGGGTGTATGTGTTGAAAATGGTCACATTTTATTTATGTTTGTCCAAAACAGAACTAAACTGATACATGTACATGAGAGGTATTTATGGGCGGAGGCTAACGTCACATATACACAAAGGGGCCCAGCCGGACAGTTTGGGGGAAGGGACAGTATGATATAAAAGGCAACAAAAACATATGGCCCAAAAATAATTCAACAGCATACCTTCTGTATAATTATTGGCATAACCTTTGAATTTTCGTTTCCGCAAGCAGCCCGGCCGGGCCCCGAGTAGGAAATGTGACGTAGCTCTTACAGTGACGGGTTGTTCCTATAACTAATTACATGTCTATCACAAAATGTCTCCACGCTAAATAAGTAACGTGTTAGTTAAAAAATAGGTTTTGCACTATCAACAGAATCATCGATGTCAACAGTGAAACATATTGCACCAATGACAGGGCAATCTTCTTATTAACAGAAAGTTTTTTTTACCATTGACGTATATTCTGCCATATCCATTTTTATGACTAACTGCCCCCAACTATCTCCACACTTCTACGACTGGAAATGTAAAAGAATGGGGAGCATTTAACGTTGGGTTCATTACATGGGAAGAATGGGGAGCATTTAACATTCACAATTGTTATTGCTCGCTGGCAAATGGACCTGTTTCTCCAAGCTTTAGTTCGCATCATTATTTGCTCCGCAGATAATAGACCTCAGCAACAGAGTATCACTTCAGTTTTTCTAGATTCGTCAGGGTTTGCGTTGTGTATTGAATTTATAGCTTTACGTGTGCCCTTAAAGATTCCCTAGGTCCCTCAAAACGTCAGTGATGCTGAAAAAATTGTAATTAACTACCGCAGGGCACGTTTTATACGAGCGTCTAGATCAGCGTTAAGATAAACTGGGTGTCCTGCTTTGCAAAAGAAGCCCTTGTATTTTAAACAACAGGCCCTTATGTTTTGTCAGATGGTATCAGTATATTTACGACATCGCATTTATCACACCCGTCACCACCGAGCTGTTTACCACGTTGTTAAACTCAATTTACGCAATTGCGGCCAAAGGTGACGTGCACCGCCTTAAGGTGGGCCGGTGCGGCACTGCGGGGTTGGTTCACTGCGTTCACTGCGGTTTTCTTATTTTCGACGATTCTTTTATAATTTAGATGTTGCGTAATACGTAAAAGTGTGACTTAGAAGACAACAAAATGCACACAACGTAAGAAAATTTTTTCTTTACCTCAGAAATTCGTTGACTCATCTATGGATCCTGTAGTGCCGCACCAGTGCCCAAAGTTCAGTGAGAGTCATAGAAATATTTTACCTCGGATAGTATGGCCGACAATAAATACTAGCCCCTACTGGGCGCAAAAGCAATAGGTCGCAAACTGTACGCCTCGGTCAGATAACTCTTCAGATGTGTTATCTGTCTATTTGGTCAATTTGTACTGTTTTCAAATAACCAGTGCACATGGATCCTGGTAATGGTAGATAAATAAAAAAATAATACGTAAATATCAATTCCGTCATATTGGACAGTTCACAATCTTTAAGAATTTGTAAATCATACTAAATATGTCCTGAAGTTTTGTAGCTATGTTCTGAAGCCTTATATAGCTACTTTGTATAAGGGAACTTCCATACAACCTTTACTAATGAAATACTGATTTAAAAACTGATCTGAAAACTCTGGTCATTGACATAAGATTCTCAATATCTGGGAAAAACATATTGGTGTTGGGATGTCTGTGGACAATTAGCTTTACTTAGTATTGACATATTGATGCGAGTTTTCATTCGTCTTGATCGTGTATTGATCCACTCTGAATCCAGTTCTTCCAAAATGGTGATTTATAAAAAAGGAAAAACATAGCTGTCAAAATCTTGTAAAGGGCACACTGTGCATCACTTGAAGCCTTTCAAATAAACATGCTTGGCATGTTATATCCACAACTCCAGAGTAATCCAAAATACAGACGGAAATTATGCGCAATCCATTATGCATATATATGTGCTGAACATTTCGAATTTTGTGTTTATCCTGATGGAATCAGAGACAAACTGATACTTGGAAGCAGCCCATGCAGATTTCAATTTTATGGACTGTACGCATATAGTGAGGGTCCATTCATAAAGTAATGTAAGGTGCCATATTTCCTATCAACAACAGAAATTTTGGCACGATTAGCGAAAAACTCCTGTCGTCAATAGTGGAGAAAGTTTCACAGTTAAGTTATCAATGACAGAAAATATTTGCATTATTGACCTATATGTATACTTTGCCATATGCAATATCATAACACCGCTGTGGCGCTGTCTCGGCTTGACGTATGATCACAGTTTGATTGTGTTAGTCACTGTCGAATGGACCTGACTCTTCAAGCTTCAGCTCGCACAATGCCTTGCTCCACAGAAAATAGACCTCGCCAACAGAGGATAACTTCCTTGAAGTATCAGTCTAGATACATCAGCTGATGACGCTCTGTCAACGATTTAAACTTTAGACGTGGCCTAAATGACGCCCAGGCCTTTCAAAACGTCAGTGATGTCGACAGAATGGTAATTGACTACCATAGGGCACGTTTCGTACGAGGGTCTGCATCACATATCAAAGGTGCCCGCACACTGGGCCATTCTGTCTCGTCAGATGTTATCAGTACATGTACAGGGTCCGGATATTGTCAATTGTCACAAGCCTTGACACCGAGCTTGACGACTACCAGACACGGCGACGCCCGTTTCAAATGGCGACCTTTCACGAGACCGACACCCGCTGCGGCTTCATTGCGGTATGTTTGGCAACCTGCCGATTGTGTCGTTGGTCGACTGTCGTTAGACCACCATCGTCAGTAGACTTTCGTCAGACGACTGTCGTAAGTCGACTGTCGTCAGAAAACTGTCGTTAGACCACTGTCGTCACCGACTGTCGTCAGAAAACTGTCGTTAGACCATTGTCATCAGGCATCTGTCGTCAAATGTCTTTTACCGACATCATAGAAAATGTTATTATATCACGTCACACACTCATACAATGCAAACTGGTCTGATTTTTATTGACCTACGTCAATATATTATGTGATAGCTGATTTGCGTTGTTTTTGCTGTTGTTTATATGTTTTACTTTTCTCGTGCTTTTTAAATTATGTATCGGATTCCACGTTACCTGTGCGCATTGTGACCGAGTTGCTAGGCTAGAGGATTTGAGAGGGCACAGATCACGGCTTCAATACCCGGTGGTCCTAGCTAGACATTGTGTCGGTGGCAAAGACTTCATACAAGACTTTCCTCACTCCTCCCAGGTGTGACATGGGTACCTGACTTTGGTTGGGGAGACAAAAGGCATCAGGAGAAAAAAGTTCCGCCTGTCCTTGCCACAGTGGATAACATCCTACAGCTGCCCATAAGGCTTCACACATAAGGTTCCCACAGCCTATATGACCAGTGCAACCCTGGACCTTTGAACAATGCTATCAAAAGTGTGATGGGTGTGGTCCGATTACTTATCACCTGCTCTACAGCGCCACTTGCCGATGGAAAACGCAAGAGCAGAATGAAAGACCTGCATTTCGCTGATACAAGTGATTGTACTAAGGGCAAGGAAATCGTGATCTTATTATGGGATTCAATCTCTAATTATATTACCATCTTAAGGAAAACTAGAGGTATTATTTCTGGTCTGTTTGTTTGTTTGTCTGTCTGTCTTTCTATTTGTTTTTTGTTTGTTTTAATATTTGGTCTGGATAACCAAGAGCGTCCTTGGGATAACGTCAGAACTGCTGGATGGATTGGACTGGCAGCTTGTCTAGGTATTACACAGAAGCTGTCGATTTTCATTTCTTTTGTGCTGACATGGTCTTGATGTATTCGTGGCAGAAGAACTGTGTGAATGTTTTGGCTCCTAGCAGAATGTTTTGGCTCCTAGCAGCTTAATACGGAACACCACGGGTGTTTTTGCAACATGTAGGTAATGGGAAGACAAGGGAAAATATTTCTTACATTGAACCTTGGCAGCTTTTCTTAGTACTGCAGCAAAACTGTCGGTTTTCATATCTTTTGTCCTTGAGTGCCATGGTCTTGTTTTTTTTTGGTGGCAGATAACTTTTGATGTTAAAAAAACGCAGACTTTAGTCAAGGCTCCTGGACATGATATGATTTTGGGGGTTTGCACATAGCTTGGGACGTTATAGACAGCGGTGTTTCGGTCCCTAGACTTGATTTTGGAACAGCATGTCATTAATGTTCATTGAACGTTTTGTAAAACAAACACTTTCCAAAGGGATAAATGGAGAAAAGAATGACGAATCTCGATGATTTTGGGTATTGGTATGCGTATGTGCAGCTCAATTAAATGCACAGAGATGTACACATTGTCTAATACATAATTTGTATAAGAAACAAGAATATATCCTGGAGGTATGTAGCCTTCTATCAAACTTTTGTTTGTTTGTTTATAAGTGATGTAAGCTGACATGATGACGCGCCCGTGTGCATCAGGTCTGTGGAAGTGGACCGCCCTGGTGCTGATAGCAACGTCTGCAACAGTGGCTGCTCAAGGTGATGTTAGACTGGTTTTATTGGTTGAACACTCTTGGCAGCCAAAAGGCTGAATTGTGAGATTCACAGTTACAAGCTTTTTACAAACATTAGATGTTCGTGATTGATGCCGCTTCGTAAAGTACTACTTTTCTATCCGTGCTTGATGAAAACTCCTTGCTCAGACCTGCTTATCAGTGTATCTAAGCTTCGGGTTTCCATTTTCACTCATTAGGATGCCGTATGTGGCCCTCAATGCATTAAGCCAACGAGCACGAACCTGCAATAAAGATTATCATTTACTACTGGAATAACAGAAGACAATTAAAAGATAAAGCTCAAGGTCAGTTTTGGGTTGCCTGGCGGTTTGCCTTGGTACTGCATCGTGACTTATGGATTCTGTAATTGCCTCAGTCCATGGGCGCCTGACTAAGCATGTTGATTCTGACACCTTCCGTTTTTTATCTTGTTTTGTTTTAGTCGCTCCTTACGTAGAGGTCATCTCTGCCTGGCCTTCAGCTAAGCTGTACTATCAGGAGACCCTGACCCTGACCTGTCATGGCGGCGGTGACCCCGCTCCGACCTTCAGCTGGTCACGTGACTCGGGCTCCCTCCCTCCTCTCGCAGTGGTTGACGGGACTGCGGGAACCCTGACCCTGGTGAACACGACTGATGCGGACAGCGGGGTGTACACCTGCACGGCGGACAACGGAGTTGGTACTGCCGTGGCCAACATCAACGTCACCGGATGTCCTGATGTAAGTTTTGACAAGCACGTTCACTTCATAGTTCCGAGTACTCAATTCATTAATCATTGAATGACAGGAATTTTAGGTTATAACGTTATGTCAAATTTAATAGGTGATTTAGGCCTCTGCAGCAGACTTGCATCTGTAAACGGTGCAGCACTCGTCTCGACCACTGTCTCGATTTGCACAACAATGTCCAGACGTACGCGTGATTTGTTTATGTCTCAGTCAGGGGCCGCATTTTCACAATAATTTCTGTCGCTTCAAATGCGTGCTCGGTACGGTGAACTTGCGTCTGCGTGATAGATCTTCAATTTTGGGCAGCCATCTTGGTTAAATTGGGCACCGCCATCTTGCTACACTCTTTATATGTATATATAGTTGTATTTTTAACCTCCTTGGTTGTATAAACGACTGTGACCTTTGGAATATTGTGATACATTCTTTTGGCATTTATGTAAGGAAGTTAACCACCTTGGTATGACTAATTTACACAAAGGGCTGATAGAGTCCATGTTTTTCTACTTTAGACAGTGTTACAGACAGATATATATTTCTAATGAGTTTAGACAAATCTTTGATTATGCAACATATCTGTTCATACATTTCCACTATATATGTCACAGAGAAACGAAGAAAAGCTGAATTCACTTGTGCATTATTTTGTCAATGAGTACATAAGTTTAACATTATTGCTGTTTAACCTAACACAGTGGGCATATGTTATATGCCCTAAATACATGTATCTTCATTCATGCATTCATTGTTTGAGATGTACTGCAGAAAATGAATCTCCTTTCCTCTGACTACAGATTTCTACCTGCCCAGACTCCAACCCCAACTGTGCAAGCTGGGCTGCAAGTGAACAGTGTAAAAACAACCCACGCTATATGTTTCGCAACTGTCGCCTCAGCTGCAACATCTGTTTTCCAAGTATGTTTTATGCAGGCATAGAAGTTCATCTGAGTTGGTAAAATGCATTATAATTATGAAAATATCAACTGTGGTCAAACTCCAAAATTGGTCCACTCATTGGGAAGTTTTGTCTGACTAGTCTCACATAGAGTCAGACACTAAGTCTAATATTGGAGTTGGAGGACACTTTATATCTTGATTATGCACTGGATATCCCTGCTCACGCCCTTCAAAGTCACAAAAGAATTGCACCATGCTTGCCTTCATTGAGTAGATTGATCAACTTAACTGGACATACCAGGAATGTGTTAATGTTGTTGGACAAAATTGCTGCTCGCACACATTGTGTTAAATGATCATGTTGCATGCAGCAATGACAATGAGCCATTAGAGATGTAGTGTCTTATGAATAATGATTAAAGAAATGTATTATTGCCTCAGTGAAGTGTCTGATTTCACTGTGATTATAACAAGATATTTAAAACTTCATCCTTCAATACATTCTGCATTCCTTGTAAAATGTGAGGAACAATAATTTTGTCATTTTTCGGATATTTTTTCTCCCTCAGACCTAGGTGCTCACTGCAAGACCATACGCCGCGGGCGTTCCTGGGACACGTGGGAATGCTATAACGTCACGAGTGTCCCGCGTGCAGTGCAGACCGAGCTTAATCTTGATCGCACATTCTACCAGGTTTGCAGTCATACTGAATGATAATTCTTTTTGGATTTTTTTTTTTTTTTGGAAAAGGAGATACTGTTAGCTGTCCATTTATCTGTCTGTGTTGGTGTGTGCTCACAGTATTTATTATTCATTTTTACCAAGGGTAGTCCATTCAGTGGTTGGCACTGCTTTGCATAATCATCTGTTCATTGAGTGACTCTGAGCTGCAACACTTCAAATGAAAGACAAAACTTCTCATTTCTTATATATTTTTTAAAAACTAGAAATATCTCCACGCCTATGGTATCCCCATCCTTGGCTCTTCTCTCCTCCCGGACGACGCCCTCCGGAGAGCGTGTTATGACGTGCTGTTCATGTTAGCGGACAGAAGGGACCTGCGGGACTCCTACTATAACTTCAACGGGAGGGTTGGCATCATGGCCGAATCTGAGGTAAACCTTCGTTTTGTGCCACTGCGGCTAAGTATTCCCAAACGTGATAACAAACGATATTAAGGTGACACATAATCCTTTAAGTAAACTGCAAACATAATGACAGAGGGAAGGTATGACCATTCTTGGTGACTTAACTGTTACACACATAACTTACTGATCCCTGTTCGGTGTTCAAATCATAAATGCATGATCGTGACAGAGGGGAAAACTTTTCATGGGATAAAACAATGGATTTGAAGTTTTGTATTGTCTGTGCTCTCGCAGGTTACGCTGAATATCCCCGAACATTCTAGCCTGGACCCATTTTTCAACCAGCGGGCCAGGGGCTTGGGGGCCACCGTCGCCAGACCTATATCCACAGGGGCTGAGGAAAACTTGCTCTGCTACAGCACTGACCGGTAAGGATCAAACTCAACAGCCTACTTTGTTAAAAGAACTATGATCTACTATGATGCAATCTGAGTGTTTGTTATATCTTGTCTGACCCTTGCCTCTTCTCTAGATCTTATAACCTCAATAAAAAGCAAACTACAGGTCGATTTCAGCTTCTCATTAATAAACAATGGTTTATAAGACTTAAATTACTGCCACACATATTCGGCCATGGCCTCCCAAACTTCCCCCGACTATGGTTGGGAGTCGGTTGGGAGTAAGGTTGGCTGTGGTTGGTCACTGGTCGACGAGGTTGACTACTGCACACAAAAAAATTTTAGTTTCGCTATCTGTGGATGAAGAGGAATTCTTCACGGTCGCTGTCTTATGTTCGGAGGTCTTTAATTAGTAATCCTTTATAGTTTCCATGCTTAAACACTTGACAAGACAGTGTTTCTCTACAGGTACAGGGTTGAAGACATCTTCATGAGTGAACTCGCTCACGGCATAGACCTCCTTGGTTGCCGCATCTGCATCAGCGATTTCAAACCCCGCCTGCAGGCCGCTTATCGTGCCGCCCTGGCCAATGGACTGTGGGCTAACACTTACGCCGCCGCCAACATTGATGAGTACTGGGCGGAAGGTAGGTTGCACACAAAACCGTTTGTTATTAAACAGTTGCGTTGAAACCTTTTATTATAACCTCTTAAGACACAATAAAGCTTTATCCCCGGAGGACGTCCGGCAAACAAAATTTGATACAACATTTGAAAAAAAAGCCACTTCTATGACAGCTCTAGCAAATACTTCTTTTGTGGTAGTCTTGTGATTAGCTACTGTTGCATTCACAACTTTTAAACTGTTCTCTGTACAAATTAGCCCAAATGGCTAGCCTGGTATCCAGCCGTAATTATAGCTCCCGAGTCTCTTCTCTCCTCTTCGCAAATCGTAATATACCAGGCTACAAATGGCTTCATGTTGCCATGGCTATAGAAGAGGAATTAGGTGATACGGTACACAAAGTTACATTCTAAGTTTACAAATTTACAGCTGTGCAAAGCTTCTTCAATGTGAATCACGAGAGGACTCGTCCAGACGGGATCCACAACCACGTCAACACCCGTGCCGAGCTGCAAGAGTACGACCCAGCCCTCTACTCCATAGTAGATGAGATCTTCCCCTGTGGGAACTTCCCTGTCAAGCGTTGTGAACGAGGTAAGGCAGACTTTGCAGAGAATATTGTGGACATGTAGGCTAGGAAAGAGTAGAGATTTCTCGGGATAAGGCTTGCATTTGTGTCCATCATTTTGGCCACGTCAGCATAAATCAGTCTGACTAGTTGCATGAGTATCGTCTTGACATCCTTTGAAAATATGTCCATGGTACTGGTACCACACTAATTAGCCCTTGGTACAACTTCAGTATAATGTTGAACACAGATGGATAGATATGTGTTGGGGTAGGTATTACTGTAAGCAACATTCAACTTACAACAATTGAAAACAAGGTACTCTACCCTGGACAGGGGATCCATAGTTGGTGTTCTGCAAATCTTTTGAGAAGTTTTTTTTTTTTTTCAGAAATATAATTTGTAGTTTTTTTTTCACACAGACTATGCCAACCACACAATGAAGATGGATTGCCTCTCTAAGAACCACTGGAGGAAGACTGTGGTGGGGAATGCCGTCTGGGGACAGACTCTAGCAGCCATCGCTACTACACAAGGTAGGGCAATAAACTACCTTCCAGGGGGCAAAATAGAATGTAGGCTTCAACACGTTAAACTTTTATCTGTTTTCTGTGAGCTAATGTGAAAGCACACAGTTAGCATCAAAAGAAGTGAATATTTATTTACTCAGATTAAGCATTGGTTCTTGTTGTAATTTGTGATTCTCTAGGATAACATTTTTTTAAATGAGGGGAACTCATACTGCTTTACTTTACTTGCACAACATCAACAGTGAGCCAGACGCCTGCTGCAAGCACACCGACAACAAGTACAACACGCACCGCTGCACAGGCCATAGGTTTGCATCCTTTTTGTTTTGCAACTTTTTACATGCAGGGAATTCAGTGTATGTAGAATGTACATGTTACTAAAGTCTGGCATTTGCACATATTTGTTTTGCACATCAAGACTGAATCAAAGGATTTCATTGCATGAAGCTCTGCATTACTCACCTGTCAGAATGCACATTATTGCATCGGATTATGTGACTGTTCATTTAAAGATGTGTCTGGCAACTTTACTTTGTGAACCAAACAACCAACCAACAAAAGGATCCACAGACCACTAACATGCATACCTTACCATCAAGAAGCAATTCAACCAACCATCCAGCAAACAAGGAAACAAACAAATTAATTATTGCAATTGATATCTGACTATCTGTTCCACAGCAGATACCACTCCAGCAGTGCCAGTGGCTCAGCCATCTTCAACTGCTGCAGCACCGGCTGTGGCAACAGAACCACCAGCACAGTCCTCATCAGGTGGGCATTTCATTCTACTCATCCAGGCAGATTGATATGACATTACCTCCTTCCTTCGCCCATGCTAAAATACTGATTGACATCAGTCCTCAGCTTTGGCTAAGGTTGTTTGATGATGTAAGCTGACTCAGGTCCAAGTCCTGTGCATCATTCTGGCTTGTCTCCCGATTTGAGTTGCCTTGACAGTTATTATATGCAGGTGGATCTTTAAGGTAATCACACTGCTTCACCTTCCAGGGATGAATACGGTGTCAAATAGTAAGTGGTGTACATGTCCGTTGATGTTGGAATAGTCCATTTATGTCTAAAAGCAACTTAAGGGTGATCCATTTCAGCAAAATTTAATTTGAAACTGTTTAGCATAGGGAAATGGAATGAACATGCTTTTTTTACCTAATTCAGTTTGCCTTATCGCGTAAGCCAAATTTGTCATACACTATTAAAGATAAGAAGAACGAGTCTGTATCACTGACACAACCATTTTTTAACATTTCAGTGATATCCGACCTGACCCTCGACCATGCTTGGACTGATCATCTCACTGTTTTCTGGACAGTCGTGGGCAGTCAGCCAATATGGCACTACAGGCTGCGCTACCAGCGGACAGATGGGTCGACCTCGTACCAGGACCTCTCCCCCGCACCGACAGCGAGCGCCACCTCGGCTACTTTGTCAGGACTGCTGCCCGACATGGAGTACACCATCGTGCTCACTTCTTATGGCATGGATGACCGGCCAAACGGAGTTATCAGGGGGACATACAGGACGGGTGGGTGGCGTTAAAGGATTGAAGAACATTTTAGGGGGTTAACATCAAGGTTGTGTCGCAATGTGAAGCAAGCTATGAAGATTTTAGAGTTAGAATCCTTCCGTCATCAGGATCAATTTGTCTGTATCTGACACCAGTTGAATTCACAGTTCATTGTAGAGGATGCTCTAAGCCACTGCTCCTGCAATTTGAGCATAGAAAACATCATTGTGATAATATATACATCTTGCAAAATAGAGGGATACATCCATATGTGCAGCTTCGAAAAAGCATTTCATCTCCCCACAAAGGTTGAACTAATTGTCACTCTGAGTCGGGACACATTTACTTTCTCGACTACCTTTTAATGTTTGAGATAGGCTTTCGTTTCACAGAAAGTCAAATTTAAACTGGCCTAATGGTCGTAAGCATCATCTTGAAAATTTCTTCTTCTTTGGCAGTCCAGTTTTGAAAATAAAGCAGTACATATACCATTCCAGACTCCATTGTCGCAAATGTGGAGTGCGAACAAGACAGCATGACCCTGTCTATTCCCCTGGCGGCGCTGCGGGCTGTGGACCTGGAGAGTATGCACCTTCTGGACCCCAGCTGTGGTGCAACTGTAGAGGGTGATGCCGTCAAGATGCACACAAGCCTGCAGGGGTGTGGAACTCGACAGGAGGTAAGGTCGCCCTCCTCAAGTCCTTATCCGAAGTGAACTGCTGCTGCATGTAGATGAAAATGTGATGTTCACAATTGATTATATCTGTTAAGGTGTGCAAAGTGATTTGTCCCAGATGCATTTGCTGTTTCTAAGAGTCTTTTGTTTTGAATGGAAGAGTCAAAGCATTCGATGTTAAACTTTCTTGTTCTGTTGCATTTGATTCCCTTTAAACAAAGACTGTACTGTTAAAATCTAATGCTATTCATTGATTTAACTTTGAATTCTTCTGTCTCTCATATTTCCTCAGACTTCAGGGGAGGACCATCTTATTTTCTACAACGAAGCCATCGCCAACCAAGTTGCTCATGAGAATGGTGCTATGCGTGGCCAGCCTATAAACATGCGCTTCCATTGCGAGTTCCTTCGTCGGTACGATGTTTCTCAGGGCGAAATCATGTATCACATCCCCTCCTCTCGGTGAGAACCTCCCTTAACGCTTCACCTAAACATGCTATACATGTATGTTTGATAGCTACCTGTTAGCTATACGTTTAATATTATAGGACAGACCAACATAACCATGCATTACGTGATTTTTCTGGAGACAACCCCTAATTAAAGCGCGCACCCCAACTTTGGCTTTGACCTGAAGCACCAACCAAACAAAAGTGTGCGGTTTAATGAAAGAAATACGGTAAAAAAGATTTGATAGTCTTGCAATGTTCAACAGCAGTGACACCTTCTTCATTGTGATGATTATGTCCAATAGGAACCATTCTACCCATTACTTCATAGAGCAATTTTAACGGACCATTTGTTGCAACACAACAGTCACTCAATGATGGGTTTGGAAACGGTCAGACATTTAAGACCCCTGGATGATCTGCTATCTTTCGACGGTGACATATACTTTTAGGCTCACTCTGACAATCATTGACCACTGGCATGTGTGCTTACTGCTTCTTGTCATCAACCTCCCTGCAGTATTCAAATTGTTGATGCGAACAACACTTTCACCTTGGAGATGCACATGTACACATCAGCAGACTTCAATGCAAGCTACGAGGCTTCTGATTTCCCAATTCAGGTCAGGAGCTTTGCTTTGCATTAGATCCATTGAGGTTTTAACTTTCTCCATAGTCTTTGTAATTTTGTTGTTTATCAATGGCAGATGATGATGACGGAAACAAAAAAGATGACAAGCAAACAAGATAAAAGCCCTACACTAGAGTGATTTAGTTTGTCTGTCATCGTAATCTATCAATAAAAAGAAGCTGAACTTGTACATGGACATCTCAGGTCACACCGTCTGACCGTCTGAACTTCGGCTTGAGTGTGACATCACCGCTGGACAACCTTGAAGTGTTGGCAACTGACTGTGTCTCCACCCCCACCACCGACCCCAACGACTCTCCAAGGGTCAACATCATCGAAGATAGGTACGTCTGCACCAGGGTGCTGTGTTTTACTGCTTGTGTTTGGTTATTTGTTTTTGGTAGTTTGTGGTAGCTGGTTAGATAATATTATTGGGTGATTTCGACAGGTAAGTTAGGTATTTGAAATGGTAGCTAAGTCAGTTGTTTAGCTGGTTGGTATATTTGTAAGTTGGTATGTACATGTACGTTCGTTGATCAATTATAGATTAGTGATTGGTAGTTTTTTGGCTACTTTACTGGATATTTTGTTGGTAGACTACTGCTTACTAGTATTTGTGATAGCTGTTTGTTTTATGGAGTAATAGGTGAGAATTGTCATAAATGTTAGCACAAAGCTAATTCATTCAACACAAAGGTATACACACATCAAATTTTCAACAATCATGTCACATTCTTCAGGATCAATGCTGATGACCAATTACTTCATAACATAAACTTGCCACAGTTATAAACCCGTAATCTTATAAGATTTAGGTGGTGTTTTGGTAGTAGGGTATAGTTTCACTAGGTGATATGGTTGATCCTGCCTTCTTGTTGCAGTACAGAAACCAGTTCTTTCCTGTACGTTATAAATGTTGTTCCCTCCTTGTAGTTGTGAGGTTGATGAGACTCTACAGAAGGAAAATGACCTTTCTAATGACAAGGCCCTGTACTACAGTGTGGATGCCTTCACTTTCCCAAATGCTGCCGAGTCCAGCCTGGTAAAATCTGGTCGAATGATGTTGCTTTCGTGGTGGCTGGCGATTTTGGAATATGTCAGATGGTTTTAACAGCAGGGTTATGGCTAAAGCACCTTATCTGTCATTTTTAGCATATTGGCAAGCAGAGTTCATCATTCTCAAATGATGTCGGTTATTCTGCCTTGACGGGGGTTTTAATTCTGGTAATTTCTTTGATTGTCAACAAAACTCTATCCTTCCCAGGTGTACTTCCACTGCACCATGATCCTGTGCTTTAAGGACGATCCTGACTCCCGGTGCAGACAGGGCTGTAACCCAGCACGGCGCAGACGGGCCGTCTCGGACGGGACGGAGGCCAGGGTCCGCCGCGAGACCAACAGGGACCACAAGGCGGAAATCAGCCAAGGACCGTTCCGGATCCAGTTCAAAGAAAAAGCAGGTAGATAATGAGACCTATAATATCGCCCATCCTACAAATATGTAAGGAATTTACTGTTGCAATGATGCTTCGTCATCATGAGTGGGAACACTGATTAGGATCATATGACTGTAATATATATCAAGTATATAACAACATGTTTCTAGGCCTGTCAAATAAGGATATGCTATAAAAAGATATTGGGATATGTACAAGCCTTGAAAGAGTTTCTTGTTCCACAGGGCCAGCTGGATTCCCGTTGGGAACGGTGATTGGAGTGTCTGTCGGAGTTGCAGGGGTCATGGTCCTTCTGACCGTGGCAGCTGTCCTGGTGAAGAAACGGTATGGCGTGGCTCGAGAGAGCAAGAAGGGAATGGACACTGTCGGTAGGTGACATTTGAATGTGTTTCATCAGGCTAAGATCATAGGGCAGTGTTGGAGACACAAACTTGAATCAAAGTCATTTACCAAAGTCGACCGGTATTGTGCATGTTGTGTTTCACATAGATCAAAGTTTCATCTAACTCTGTAGCAAGGCATTTCACTCTTTGGTTTTCTAACTCATTGGGATGTCTTGAAAATGATAGCTCATTATCATGGACTACTCCCCTTCAGGCAAAGGTGGTAAAGATTCTACACATATTTTGGCCAGAAAAAAAACGTCTCATATTGCATTCGTCTCTGTATTAGTCTCTGTAAGTGTGAGTCTCTGGGCTGCCAAACAGTTTTGCATGATGATAATTTTGTTTTCTCTGTTAGGACTTGACAACTACACATTCCAGCCTTGGGAGAAGATGAACAAGGCTGTGACTGCTTACACCAAGGCATAAGATGTTTTCACAGTCTACCAGAAGAGTTTTAACCTTAAAATGTTTGTAAAACTTTAATATCAATGGTTAATTTACCATTGTCTGTAGACAACTGGTGAAGAATTGCACAAATCTGTAGGTCTTTTCCTTAATAATGTGCAAATATACTTATTGTCAGCCCTGGAATTATCACACATAGACAAGAATAACAGACTGTTATCATATCTTTTATAACTGAAAGCAGATACATTGTACATGATGAACATTTACATACTAGTCTAACAGTGTAAGACATAGCCAGTACTTATATATCCACATCTGTTGGATATAACCACACTCATACAGTAGTTATGATAAATGCTTATCCCTGCCGTCTAGCATCAACACTGTCGAAGCATTGTATGTTTTGTTTGTTTGTTTGTTTGTTTATCAAAGAATCTCTTAGTGTTTAGATACTTCAACTACTCTTCCTAGAGTCCTCTTACAAATCCTTTAAGCTACATCAATTGGTACTATTTGTGAAATATTTTCTTACTAACACTTTAACTACCATCTACTACTAATGGTATGATAAATTACATGTTAAGAATCAATCAATAACATCATTTAACAATTATTACATTGTGAAATATTAACCTGAAATTATCATATGCTGGGTTTCAAGGGTACATCACACAATTAATGTACAAAAGTTAGCAAAAGAAAAAAGAAAAAAAAAAGTTTGACATCAATCAATAGCATTGTTTAACATTATTGTATCATATGCATCAATCAATTATCAATTTCAAAGCATTGTCAGTTTAGTAAACTTCATCATTATGCAGACACTAGCATAGGCTCCCATCTAAACTTATACCTTGTAGGATGGATTATGTAGATGTTTAAATCCTTGCATAAAATATATTTCATGGAAGTTGAGGTCGCCAAACTCTGTGGTAAGGCTTATCTTGTTTAGCCCATGAACAAAATCGATCAATTTCAAATATTTCCAAAACTGCTTTTATTATTATCTCTAAAATGTCTGTTTGTTCCAGCATCTTTAGTTATCAATTTTCTGCCATCATAGTTAGGTCCATCTTCTTCCATTCCTGTCTAGGTGAATCTGTAAATATACGGTATGTGAATTTAGATACAGTCTACCATTTGTATTTAGTTTATGGTGAAACAGTCTGCAGACCAGAGAGGGAAAATAGATAAACAGTCGGGTTCGTAGTTGGAAAACTGAAGTCAGGCTCGTTAGGCTCAGGTGCTGGTTTCTATCTTGTCAGGTTTTCCTTTTGTTATACCGGTAATTACCCTGTGGCTGGTGGACATGAAGGATTCACCTGACAAAACTGTCAGTGCAAAAAAAATGCATACAAGTAGACATGTCCCAATTCAAAGCGAAGCTTACCTCTGCTTGGAGAATTTAACATAAAGAAATGTGCACATCAGAAGAATTAGCTGTCTGTACAGT